>NW_027185720.1:12591878-12597819 GCF_028583685.1 Petaurus breviceps papuanus
GAGAGAGAGAGAGAGAGAGAGAGAGAGAGAGAGAGAGAGAGAGAGAGAGAGAGAGAGAGAGAGAGAGAGAGAGAGAGAGAGAGAGAGAGAGAGAGAGAGAGAGAGAGAGAGAGAGAGAGAGAGAGAGAGAGAGAGAGAGAGAGAGACAGAGAGAGAGAGAGAGACAGAGACAGAGACAGAGAGACAGAGAGAGACAGAGAGAGAGAAAGAGAGAGACAGAGAGACAGAGAGACAGAGAGAGACAGACAGAGAGAGAGACAGAGAGAGAGAGAGAGAAACCCATACCATAGATTTAAGTAATCATTCAACCAGATAATATTTGTGGAAAAAATGCTCAGCACAGTGCCTGCCCCATAGTAGATGCAACATAAATGTTTATTCCCTCCATTCCTCCCAATAAATGAGTCAATCAATCTATAAGCATTTATTAAGCCTTCTGTGTTAGAAACTGTCCTTGGTACTGGAGAAATGACAAAGAAGAAAGGAATCTCCCTCTTCTCAAGGAACTTATATTCTGAAATAGGGCTGAGAAAGGGAGGAAATGACATGAAAATTTTTATTTTAAGTAAAACTTTTGTGAGTCTTTAATATATTTCAGTTAAAAATATGATGTAAAGTATCTTCTAAACCTTAAGATCCTATATAAATACTAGCTTTAGAAACATATTCTGGAGCAGGGGTTCTTGACCTGGGGGGTCCTGGTACTTGCCTTGAGGCAGCTAGCTAATTCAGTGGATAGAGTGCTGGACCTGGAGTCAGGAAGACCTGAGTTCAAGTCTGACCAAGATCACACAGGTAGTAAACCACAGGCTCGTAAATCTAGAGATGAAAGGGACCCCCAAGGCCATTGAGTTCAACCACCTCATTTTACAAATGAAGACAGCTTGCTTAAAGGCATTACAGGCAGTGAATGGTAGGGGCCCTGTGACTCCAACTTCATTGTTCTTTCTACCTTACCACAGTGACTATTAACAAGGATGACTTTGGCTGGAAGGATGAGTGTGACCTGGGGAGAGACATTGGGGAAGCAACAAGTCTGATTTTTAGTAGCATTTTGAGGTTTTCCAACACCTTCTGCACAACCTTGTGAGGGAGGGAGGGTGCGTGTCTATAGGGGATTATTAGTCTCCCTATTTTACAGAAGAGAAAACGGAGCCTCTGAGAGGTCAGGTGATTGGTCATGATCACACTTATCAAGTGCCTGAGTCAAAGCCTCAGCTCAGTGACTCTGACCAGGTCACTCACTGAGTTACCTCCCAGGGTTCCATGCTCCCTTCGTCTTTCTAGGGCACCACCCATGGGGCCACGGGGATCTTCCCAGTCTCCTTTGTGAAGATCATCAAGGACTTCCCAGAAGAGCAGGATAACCTCACCAATTGGCTGCGATGTTACTATTATGAAGACACAGTGAGCACCATCAGGTACTCGGCTCAGAAGCTGGGCTCCCTGACCTTCCCTTCCTGCTTCCAGTTCCCACTGGTACTGGTCTCCTCCCCTGTCACCTCCCCCAGGCCTTGAGAAAGCAGAGCCTTTTTTCTGACCTCCTTTTTCTGCTCTGCCAAAGCAGCCCCCGTAGCTCCTGATGGGGTAATTCAGAGGTTAGAGGGTAGTGCCAAGGCCAGGATGCTGGGTTTGGTCCTCAAGTGGGCCCACAACCTCTGCTGTATGCAGTGACCTCAATCCCATCTGGACCTGTGGCTAATACAGGCATGGTGAGAGAGTGAAGATGATACTGTGCTCCCCTTTCTCCACTGTACAATTAAAAGTGCGGACCCTTCTAAGGTGGCTGTCATTGTCCCCACCTGACAGAGCTAGCTCGATGGAGTAATTAGGGAAATACCCATATCATCCTCATTTGGGACAGAGGAAATCAGACTCTAGATGGGAGAACACTGAGTTACTTCCAGGCTCAGTGATCTAAGGGGCTGAGAAGAGTGGATGAAGAGTTTGCTGATCAGATAGTTCAAGTCCTGGGAATTTGGCTAGCAGAGTGCTTTTCAATCCACCAATCCATCACTCAGTCAATGGACATTTATTATTTTGTGACTGATAGAAGAATAAAGTACTGGACTTGGAGTTAGAAAGACCTGAATTCAAATTCTGTCCCTAATACTCACTAGCATGTGACCCTGAGTAAGTCACTTAATATTTATCAGACTTGATTTTCTCATCAGCAAATGGGGATAATAATAGCATCTACCTGACAGGTTGTTATGAGGATCAGATGAGGTAACAGATGTAAAGGGCTTTGCAAACCTTGAAACCATAAACAAATGCTAGCCATTTTTTATTGACTCAGTTAGTAAGCACCACTCACACTGCAGGTCATGGGAAGTGAAGAAGTTGCTGACTTGGATGGATGATGGAAGAGGATGCTGGAGGGGAGGTCATTTTAGATTTTGAATTGTCCCAGAATGAGAGCAGGGGGTGGGGTTGGAGGGGGAGGGGACTGTGATCCAGGTACTGAATTCCTGTGGTGTGGAGGGAGAGGGAGCTGGAGCCATAGATAAAGGAAGTGAATGTCAAAAGAGGAAAGGTGACCACTGCCCAGTAACAGTGGGTCAGGGAGGGTCTGGAAGTGGCAATGGGGAGGAAGGAACTTTCCAGTGGGAAAGAGTACTGTGCTAGGTACACACAGTACTGATGATGCCAAGGCAAAGAAAAAGTTGTCTTTAAGGAGCTTTCACTGCAGATGGGGGCGATTCCAGGTGCAAATCTAGGTAGAAGCAAGTAGAGACAAGGTAATTTGTGGGTAAGGCACCAGTGGAGGGTATGGAGTCAGAAAAACTTCATCTAGAAGGTGAAAATTAGGATCATAGTCCTAGAGCTCAGAACTTCCTCATTTTACAGTTGAGGAAACTGAGGAACAGAAAAGTTAAGTGACTTGTCCAAGATCATATAGATGGAAATAATAACAACAATCCAAATTTACAGAGCACATTAAAGTTTGTAAAAGGATTGTGTTATGTCATTCGTGTGATCCTTACCACAATCCATTTTACAGTTGAGGAAACTGAGGCTGGTGCAGGTCAAGTGACTTGTCCAGAGTCACACATCTTTTATATGTCTGGCAGGACATATATTTTATATGTCAGGCAGGATTTGAATTCAAGTCTCCATAACTCCAAGGAAGGAAAGAGAGTACTTTATCTGCTGTGCCACTGGCCTCAGAGGTGAGAGTTGTACCCACAATCTATGACTCCAGAACCAGGGTTCTGTCCCCTGTACCATGATGTCTCTAGACATTCTTCCTTGTTGAATTGACTATTAGGGAGCAGAGGGAGTAAGAACTTGGTCTGACCCAATCCAGTTGGCTTCCTAGAAATTTCAGTCTTTTTGTTCTGGAACTTCATATGCCTCCACCTGCCTGGTGATAGGAGTAGATGAGGTTTCAATCACCTTCTGCTGACTTAGTCATCAATGCTGAATCATACACTAATTCTTTGGGGGAAGGATCATCGTGGTACACAAAGGGGATTAAAAATCAGCCTAAGAGTGATTGGGTGATACTATTTGCCAAATGAATGCCAGCTCTGAGGTCACTCTGGATTGAGGATGGTGATTCCATTGGCACCACTGACATTGCAGATGAGCAGACCAGGAGAGTTCAGCATGGTGTTGCTTTATACCACATGTGGCTACAATATCCCCATGGCAGCCAATCATCCTAACCTGGAAGAGATCTCAGCCACCAGCTAGCTCAATTCAGATTAGAAATGGAATCCCCACTATAACAAACCTAAGTGGTCATCCAACTTCTGATTGAAGAACTCCCATGGCAAGGAACTTTCCACCTTCCTAGGTAACTAATTCAACTCTTGGACAACCCTAACTATTAGGAAGTTTTTCCTGACCCCAAGTCTGACTTTCCCTCTTTGCCACTTAATCAACAATTATTGATCATGTAGATGTATTGATTTGCTTGCCCTGTTCCAGGCACTGCAGATACAAATAAAAAACTGAGACAGTCTAAAGAGCTCCCCATTGTGGGGGAGGGATGGTGGTAACAGGGAGTATGACATGTTTGCAGAGAAGTTGATGCAAGATACTGAAAAGCTCCCATAGATATGTGGTCTTTTCCATTTGGGAGTTCTGTCCAACAATGCCAAAGATGACCCCTCCATTGCCTGCCTCTCCTGTTTGACTCTTGTCTAGGTCCAATGTCTTGAAAGCTTTCCTCATTTTCTTCTGACATCAAGAGTGTATTAGTGACTGTACATCTCTCACACAAAATAATTGTACATTTATTTGATTGGCCAAGCAGAGGGAATCAGGGATGAATGCCTTCTTGAAGGAAGTGACATCTGAACTGAACTTTGAAAGATGCATAGGGTTCCAAGAAACAGAGGGTGAGAAGCCGTTGGGGATAGTTTGTGCAAAGTCATGGATGAGGAATGTTGGGTACAGAGAAGAGGCCAGTTCCACCTGTTCTTCTTGGTTCTGTCACTTGTATGAGAGGGACCAAAGCTAAACCCTCTTCCATGTTTGGTAGAATATGGCAAAGAAGGAGGGCACAGGATGGTAATTCATCCTTCACAAGCTTGTGCTGACAAATCTCTTATTTCTGTCACCTTCTTAGGGACATTGCTATAGAAGAAGATCTCAGGAGCACCCCATTATATAAAGACCTGATGGATCTAATGAGGTAAGCGAGCCCCTGAAAGGGCAAAAGCAATGCTTTCTAGACATCTCAGTCACCTGAGGTCCAGGAGATGGGACAGGACAACTCCCCAGGCCAGCACTTCAGAATGAGAGTCCTGAGGCTTGAGGAATTGGAATGTCATGGACTCTGCCTTCTTTAAGCAGGGTGAACTGCTGTTCTTTAAGATCTATTCTCAAGTAATGGGGAGGGAAGACTTTCCTGGTGAGAAGCTGAGTCTAGAAGGGAAATGAAACCCTGTGTAGTGGTGGCAAGATGCCAACTAGGTAGTTATTTGTTGTCCAGCTGAGGGCTTGGGGAGGTGCTGATTCAGTGGGGAAATTTTTACTTACATTCTTTAAAGTTTATAGAGACTTTTCTTCTCAATCCCATGAAGTAGCCGGTATAGGCACCATTATCCCCATTCCAGAGGTGAGGAAACAGGCTTTGACAGGTAAATGAAGTGATTTGCCCAAGGCCATGTAGAATGGAAATACCAGAGTCAGGAGATTTCATGAGAAGCATCCGGGTAATATAGCAGAAAGGTTATGAAGTGGGCATCAAAAGACCTGGGTTTGAATGCTGGTTCCACTAATGATCCCTTGTATGATAGACAGTGGGCAAATCTCTTCTCTGGCCCTCAGTTTCCCCATATACCAAACAATGAAGTTAGAATAAATCAATAAACATTTATTAATATTATTTATTTTATATATTTATTATATAATATACAATATATTTCTTATTATCTATAAATCCTAAGGATCAGAATGCTTGAACACTGGTCCTCTAATCTAAAACCATTGTTCTTCCCCATGTTTCTCTCTTGGCCACTGTCTGGAGTCCCTCTAAGCCTCCTGCCCTTGCCCCCTTGCTCTTGATTTTCCCCACCAGGAGAGAGTTTAAACGCAACGACATTGCTCTGAATTACCGGGACAGCCAGGGAGACCTGGTGCGGCTGCTGTCGGACCAGGATGTGGAGCTGATGGTGAAGAAGGCCTGGGCCCAACCCTCCCAGAAGCGGCTTTTCCCCTGGAAACTCCACATCACACAGGAGGACGCTCTTCACGTCTACAACACAGCCCCTTGAGAAGCACCATTTATCGGGGCGAGGAAGGGATGGGATGGGAAGGAGGCCAATGATCCCCTCCACTGGCACCTTCCCCATTTTGGACCTGATGAAGCCCAGCTAGCCTCTTGTTCCAGGGGCTCAGCTACCATGCCAACTTCCCCCTCACTTTCCCAGCCTGAATGAAATAAACAGCTGAAAGTCTGCAGCATCAGTCCCAAAGCAGCCCAGTG
>NW_027185720.1:12602819-12633014 GCF_028583685.1 Petaurus breviceps papuanus
AGAGAGAGAGAGAGAGAGAGGGAGGGAGAGACGGTGGGAGAGAAGGAGGAACAGGGGGAACTTTGGAAACATGTTTGAGAAGGGACCAACCAACAGTTGGTCATTGTCATTTTCTGTTGAACCTGCAAAAGCTACCATTTGATCCAATTACCCACCCCTTCTTTGGTCTTCTGTCACCTCTCCTCTCATTCTGAGGTCACTCAATGACCAGTGTGTCTGCATAAAGGGTACAGGACTGTACCTTGCTTTATCCACCATGCTTTCTAATGGCCTTATCCTGCTTACAACTGTAATAGAAACTTGAGAACTGACTGGCATCTTGGGATTTGTAATTCAGCCGTGAGAGTCATTTAGGACTATTGAGATCTATGAATCAGAAGGCAGACTTGACTAATACTCAGGAATTCTTAAAAGGGATATAGCCAATCTGTTAGACTCAGATTAAGAGGGAGAAGTGGGGCTTTCTGAGATCTCTGGTATGATTCAGGACTGCCCTCTGGCTCAAATATTGTAGGAGGCCCAAATTCCTCTCAGGAATCAGGGTGAATGCTTGTCCTTCTGAACTACTGTATTTCACCATGTAATCATTGCTGATTTCATGCCAATTATTTTTGCAAAAAGTGGGGTGTGACCATTATGTGAAGCTTTAAAAATTTGTGCTGTTATTACTTTAAAATCATTTATTGCTAAACTGCATTGCTGTCAGACAAACTGTACAGTTTAGCTAGCACAGAAAGATGCAAGTTCTACTGTATCATGTGACTTACTCATGGCAACTTCTCCTGCCCACCTGCTCCCTTTGCTTGCATCTATGGCTCTTCCTTGGGTTGAGTGACAATACCGTTGTACCACAGTCCTCAAAAGAAACCATGCAAGTCAGCTTTCAGAAACATACTGACAATGCTGAGAATTCTAGGCTTCCTGGCAGCAATGTGGGAGAGATAAATGCGTATCCATATGCCACTGAATACATTTCTGCTCTGTTTACTTTTTAAGCAGTGTGATAAGCAGAATTATACCATGTGATGATTACTGCTGAAAGGTTATAAACTAATTTTCAAGCTGAAACAAACAAATCAGCGTGCGATGATAAGTACAGTACAGTACAGTAAAACATGGTACAAATTCCACCATTCCAGTTAATTCTTCAACCTTTTTTGCATAGTGATCTCTGTTTGTGTCTCATTCCTTTATTAAACTATAAGGAAAATGTTTCCCCTTGATATTGTATCTATCCCAGTCTCTAGAGCTAGAGTAATAATTAACAATAATAACTAGCAAAATTTTACTTGAAACAAGTGATGGACAGGACAAGGCTTACCTGGGATATAGCCTGGTGCTTGGAAGATTGCACCTTAGCCAACTTTTCTATATATTTGTAAAGTACCTTCTACACAGCATCTCATTTGGTCTTCACAATAACTTTGTGAGGTAAGTGCTATTATCACTCCTGTTTTATAGATGAGGAAACTGAGTCTGAAAGAGGTTAAGTGACTTTCTTAAGGTCATGCAATGGGTAAATTTCTGAGGCAGGATTTGAACTCAGGTCTTTGTGACTCTAGTTATAATATTCTCCACAAAACCACACTTAGTTCCCTCTTGGGAGGTCCTGAGATTTCTACCCTACTGAAAATGTGGTCATTTTGGGTAAATCCCTCCTGTCTCTGAGTTCCATCTATAAAATAGATGGTGGTGGGTGATCTTTGAAATCCCTCCCAACTCCAATTCTTGCATCACCAAGTCCACAAGCTTTGAAAGCTAATGGTCTCCCAGTTCTTGGCCATTGGGTCTAGACTGAGTAGGAAGGGTATTGGATTGGAACTGGAGACCTCCCCAAGTCATAGCCAGGATGAAAGTGGGAGGGTCTAGCCAGAACAGCAGGTGGAGTTGAGAAGAAGGTGGCTCTCATTTTTAAAAACCCCAATATCCTCTCAGTGACCCTCTGTGGTTTTGCTCATTTGATTCCCAATCTTAACAGAGTCACAATTACAAAAAGTGGCAACATGTGATGAGCCATAACTTGTATCCAAGAATAGTGTAAATGATGTCCCATCAAGGAGATATGTGCCCAGAAGAGGCGGGGAGATGATGTCAAAAGGAGGATGAGAGAAAACAGATGGACATTTTGAGTGATGGGACCTATGGAACATGAAATGAACCAGAAGGACAATCCCATTGCATCAGGTCAATCTATGGGACTGACTCTAGTTGACACTGTGTACTCCTTGCCTGAGTATTCCAGTAAGTTCACCCAACATGCTGGAGGCTTTCCTCATTATCTGTTGACCGTCTGCCCTTGTCACTTGGACACCTTCTTTTCCTGAGTATACTTCCTTGATGACATCTACTGATCTTCATTCAGATTCATTATTGGTTAAACATTGCAGTATGCTCATATTCCCCTCTGACCTTCCCTATCTGTGTGACTCTGGGCAGTCATTCCATTTCTTCGAGGCCTCAATTCCCTCATCCATTAATTAGGGGGAAGGACTATATTTTAAACTCACTGACTTCTGAAGTTTCTATCAATTCTAAATCTATGATTCTGTGATCAATCAAAATGGGGTGGGGTAGGGCAAAGCATCACTGTTAATAGTAGAGAACACTAAAAGAAACAAAGAACTCTGGGGAAATCCATTGAAGCTGAGGGGGAAAGTGGGAAGTTAGGGAAGTATCTACAACCATGGCCTAGTGAGATCATTATCAAAGTGGATAGAGTACTGGGTCTGGAGTCAGGAAGACCTGAGTTCAAATGCAGTCTCAGATACTTACTAGTTGTGTGACCCTGGGCAAGTCACTTAATATTCATCTGCTTCAGTTTCCTCAACTATATAATAGCACCTACTTCATGGGATTGTTGTGAGTATCAAAGGATATATGATTTGTAGAGTGCTTAACACAATACTTGACACCTAGTAGGTACTTAAAAAATCCTTGTCTCCTTAATTCAGTTGAAGGAACTGGGGAATTTTCTTTAGAACAGAAAGCTTAGGAGGAACGAGAAAGCTGCCTTCAGCTCTCTGAAGCGCTGACAGATAGAAAAGAGATCAAGGCTTGTTTTTCTTGTCTTCAGAGGGAGGAGGAGCAGAATTTGCAGAGGCGCAATTCAATTAGGTCTATTCTAACCAAAGATTCCTCACCAAACAGTTATCTCAAAGTGGATTAAGCTATCTCAGGAGGGAAAGGGGCTCTGGATCACTGGATGTCATGGGAAAAAAAAATCCAGGTGAGGATTTTCTATTTCAAATTTCCGGAAGCCAAGACCTATAGAAGCTAAATGTCTGTTTCACGCACCCTGTAAATGTTGGGACCAGGGTTTAAGCTGGTGAATCTGAGACCAAATGCAGCTCTCATGTTGAATTCTTCAAAGGGAGTCATGGACCTGGGTCCTTAGCTCCAAACCTCTCTCTGACATGGGTGTTGGATTCTCCTCCCCCCCCCCACCTCATCAATAATCTCTGCATCTTCTTTCTGTTGAGTCAACTAACTGGAAACTGACAGAGTTTGGGTGCATCAGAGTTAAGAGAAGGAAACATATACAGTGAAGATTGTTGACTCAGTACAACTGAGGGCTTTATGAGAACCTGGGGCAAGGCAGTGGGGCCAGTCAATCTAAACCCCAAGAGGGTGATCAGTGGATTCTACTCCAAAGGCATGGCAGGAACCTGCCCCTCCTTTTCCTTGTTCTATTCTTATCAACATCTAGAGATTCCAGCTTTCCCTCTCCCTCCCCCACAGAAGTGCTGCCCAATGTCATGCCTTTGACCTTTTCCTAGGAGAAAGAATTGGGGGAGGGGAAGCCAGGAAGTGGGGGTGACTCGCTCCTTTGTCTCTGACATTTCCTCTTATTGGGCAACGACTGGGTCAGACTGCCTTCTCAAGGAGGGGGGTGGCAAGGGAGGGAGAAAATTTGCAACTCAAAATTTTTTTTACATATAATTGGGAAATATTTAATGAAATAAGAGAATTTTAAAAAATAACTGGATCAGTAACAATGACTACCATAAAGCTTCTTAAAATAGGTTTTAAAAATTTATGCTATGATCCTGGGATTTGGAGAAAATATCATTCTGGTTGAAGCCATACAGAGATGGATTGAAACAATGGTTCCCATTTAGTGCTTTTCAGACTCCTCAGAGATTCAAGATGATGGCCCAAGGGACTCATGTTAAAAATTCCTTCATGCCACCTTAAGTAGTAAATAACTGCCTAATTATGTTATAAAATAGTTTTCCTTTGTGGCAACAAGCATGTATATATTGGAAGCATTATACTTTTGTTATCCTCTTAGGAACTGTAAACTCTTCATGAATGCATCTAAGGCAATATTATGAAACCGAGAAAACAAGATACACAGTAATTATAACAATGTAAATGGAAAGAATAGCGACATACCAAAAGTCCAAGGTAAATATAACAAAGGTATAAAGATCAGGCAGGACTCAGATGGGGAGATAAGAGAAGACACTGCCAACCTGCCCTTTTGTGGATATGAAAGGTCCACAGTGGTTACACGTTGCATGTATTTTGGACTTTTTTGGTGTGTCAGTTATGTTGATTTTTTTTCTCTCTAAAAAATACTGTCTAATGGGATGACTCTCTAGGAAGAGGAAAGAGTGGAATATGTGAGATAACTATGGTGATATAAGAAACAAAAAATGTCAAGAAAAACTATTTAAAAAAGAATATCATGAGTATATTATGAGAATATTATAAGTATTTATAAGAATTTTATGAGCATATTAGATTGCCCTTGGGATTCAGAACATATTTACTGGTGTTGTTTTATTTACATAATTGAATATTGTTTCATACATTTCCTATAGTGCTTATTCTTCTTTGTTTTTCTCAATTACATGTAAAAACGACTTTTAATGTTCATTTTTAAAATTTTTGAATTCTGAATTTTCTTCCTCTCTCCCACTCTTCCCACCTCCTTGAGAAGGCAAGCAATTTGATATAGATTAAACACATGCAGTTATGCAAACCCTATTTCCATATCAGCCATGTTGTAAATGAAAAAAAGGGAAAAAAAGCCAGTAAAAATAAAGTTTTAAAAGTGTGCTTTGACCTGCATTCAGACTCTATCAATTCTTTCTCTGGAGGCAGATAACATTTTTCATAATAAGTTCTTTGGAATTGTCTTAGATAATTGTATTTCTGAGAATAGCTAAATCAATAACAGCTGATCATTGTACAATATTGCTGTACATTGTGTACAATGTTCTCCTGGTTCTGCTCACTCTGCCTTGTATCATTTCCTGAAAATCTTCCCAGGTTTTTTCTGAAACCATTCATTCTGCTTGTCATTTCTTATAGCACGATGTTATTCCATTGTGATCATATTCCACAACTTGCTAAGCCATTCCCTAATTGATGGGTATCCCCTCAACTTCCAATTCTTTGCCACCACAAAAATATCTGTTATAAAGATTTTTGTACATATAGGTCCTTTTTCCTTTAATAAAAAGTCTTTATGACACAGATTTAGATGTATTGTTGGATCAAAGAAGATGCACAGTTTTATGGTCCTTTGAGCATAGTTCCAAATTGCTTTCCAGAATTGTTGGATCAGTTCACAAATGCACCAACAATGTATTAGTGTCCCACTTTTTCCACATACCCTCCAACATTTGCTATTTTTTTTCTGTTACATTAGTCAATCTCATCAGTGTGAGGTGGTACCTGAGTTGTTTTAATTTGTATTTCTTTAATCAATGGATATTTAGAGGATTTTTTCATATGACTATAGACACCTTTGATTTCTTTCCAGCTCATATCCTTTGATCATTTATCATTTGCAGAATTACTTGTATTCTTATACATTTGACTTGGTTCTCTATATATTTGAGAAATGAAGTTTCAGAGAAACTTTCTATAAAATCCCTCCCCCTTACAACTTTCTGCTTTCCTTTAATCTTGATTTATTTGTGCAACCCCTTTTAAATTTAATATGATCAAAATTTTTCTATTTTACATTCTATAGTGCTCTCTATTTTTTATTTGGTCATAAGTTATTTCCTTATCCAAAGATCTGATAGGTAAAATATTTTGTGCTCCCCTAATTTGCTTATGATATTGCCCTTTATTAAATCATGTACCCATTTTGACCTTATTTTGGTATATGATGTGAGATTTTGTTCTACACCTCGTTTCTTCCAAAGTACTTTCCCATTTTCCCAGCAAATTTAAAAAATCAAATAATGAATTCTTGATCTCAAAGTTTGGATTTTCATGTTTATCAAACACTAAATTACTGTGGTCATTTGCTGATATGTATTATGCATCTATCTAATCTATCCCACTGATTTATCTTAGCTAGTAGCAGATTGTTTTGATGATTACCACTTCGCAATACAGTTTGAGTTCTGATATTGTTAAGCCATCTTCCTTCACATTAAAAAAAATGATTCCTTTGATATTCTTGACCTTTTGTTATTCTACATGGATTTTGTTTTTATTTTTTCTAGCTCTATAAAATAATTTTTGGTGATACGATTGGTATGACACTGAATAAGTAAATTAATTTAGGTAGAACTGTCATTTTTACTATATTGGCTCAGATTATATATGAACAATTAATAGTTCTCCAGTTGTTTAGATCTGACTTTATTTGTGTGAAAAGTGTTTTATAATTGTCTTCATATAGTTCCTGGGTGTATTTTGGCAGATGAACTCCCAAGTATTTCATATTATCTGCTGTGATTTTAAGAGGAATTTCTCTTTCTATTGCTTCCTCTTGGATTTTTTTGGTGATCTATAAAAATGCTGATAATTTATATGGATTTATTTTATATTCTGCAACTTTGCTGAAGTTAACTGTTTCAACTAGTTTTTCTTAGTTGATTCACTAATATTCTCTCAGTATACCATCATATCATGTACAAACAGATAGTCTTGTTTCTCATCACCTATTCTAATTTCTTTTCCTTTTCTCATTGCTATTGCTAACATTTCTAGTACAATATTAAATAATATATATTATGTAATAATACTAAATAAATGAATGAATGAATGAATAATAATGAGCATTCACCCTGATCTTATTGGGAAGGCTTCCAGCTTATCCCCATTATAGGTAATG
Organism: Petaurus breviceps papuanus; assembly: GCF_028583685.1. Taxonomy (NCBI): domain Eukaryota; kingdom Metazoa; phylum Chordata; class Mammalia; order Diprotodontia; family Petauridae; genus Petaurus; species Petaurus breviceps. The sequence continues at coordinate 12,609,904 of NW_027185720.1, forward strand.
CTTATTGATAGTTTTGGATAGACACTACTTATCATTTTAAGGAAAGCTCCACATATTCCTATGTTTTCTAAAAAATAGTAATGAGTGTTGTATTTTGTCAAAAAGCTTTATCTGCATCTATTGAGATAATCTTTTCATGATCATAGCTTTCAGGTAGCCAGATAAATGTTAAATTATTTCTCCTCAATCTATTTTCTAGGTCAGTTCTTTTTCTAATGAGATATTTTAGATTTTCTTCTATTTTTCCAATTTTGTTTCTCAATGTCTCACAAAGTCATTAGCTTCAACTTGAACAATTCTGATTTTAAAAAAATATTTATTTTCATGGGGAAGGGGAGGAGGAGGGGAAAAAATTTGTAACAAGGGATTATGGAACTGAATGTTGTAAACTAAAAGTAAATAAATAAATAATTTTAAAAAAATAAAAAAACAGCCTGGGGGAAAAGTATTTATTTATTTTTTCGGTTACATTTTGGGTTCTGAGTTCTCTCCTTCACTCCCTCCCAACTCCACAGGAGAAGGTCAACATTTGACAAAAGATATAAATGTGTGTGTGTGTGTGTGTGTGTGAAACTATACAATACATACTTCCATATATCAGTTCTTTCTCTGGAGGTGGATAGCATCTTTCTTCACAAGTTTTTTTGTAGTTGATTTGAATAGTCATATTACTCAGAATAGCTTAGTCATTCGCTGTCAATATTACTGTTACTGTAGACAATGTTCTCTTGGTTTTTTTAAGGTGTTATTTTCTTCAGTATTTTTTGTGACTCTTTTACCAAGCTGTTGATTCTTTTTCCATAATTTTCTTGCATCTCTCTCATTATTTTTCCTAGTTTTCCCCCTACCTCTTATTTGTTTTTTAAAATCCTTTTTTGAGCGCTTTTACAAATTCTTGTTGGGCTTATGTCCAATTCACATTTTTTTTTGATGCTTTGCCTGGAGCTGCTTTGACATTGTTGTCTTTTGAGTTTGTATCTTGATCTTCCCTGTTATCATAGTAACTTTTTTTATCATGAGGTTCTGCTTCTTGCTGTTTGCTCATTTTCCCATATTATTCCTTGGTTTAGCTTTTTGTTAAAGATGAGCTCTACTTCCAAGGTGGAGGAATCACTGTCCCAAGCTTCAGGTTTTTTGTGCTACTGTTTTCAGAGCTAGTTCAGAACTAGTTTTTGATTTTTCCAAGGTGCTATTATCTAAAAGGAGGTGTGGTTATTGCTTTCTCACTTGTACTCTGGTCTGTGAGTGACCACACGTACTCTTCTCTGCCTTGAAACTGCAAACTGCACTCCTCCTCCCCTGAAGCTGCAAGTGCTATTACTCATTATGTCCCTGGAAATGTAACTTGGGTCTCTACTTTCCTGCAGCCACAAGCACTAGTGCTTCTTTCTGCCTTGGACCTGAGATCAGGTGCCCTGCTCCATTGTGAGTGACCACAGGAGCTCTTCTCCTTGAAACTGTGAATGAGGTCTCTGTTCCCTGGCAGTGGCAGTAACTAGTACACAAGTACTCTTTTTCACCTTGGTACTGTGACCTAGAACTGTGTATGGGCAATGAAACAGCATCTTGCACCCAGAGCCAGCCAAGGGTCCCCTATAATCTCCTCTGACCCATTGTCCAACCCCCTTTACTATCTATGGGCTGAGAACTCCTGAAGCTGCTGCTGCTGATCATGCCTCCTCTAAAGTCTGCTTCTGGCTTACTGTGGCACAGCCTTCACTATACTCTAGGCCTGATCAACACTCCAGTGAGATAGACCTTCACTGCTGACCTCTTAAATTGTCTGAGGCTGGAAAATAGTTTCACTTTGACCTTTCTCTGATTCTGCTACTCCAGGAAGTGAATTGATTTCCAGAAAAATTCAAACTTCCCTTTTCCTGGCTTCTAAGTATTCCATCTCAATAACAATAAAATCTTTTACTTAGAAATAGACCAAGTTTCCTTTCCCCTCAGTGACTTTCTGTTTCCCAAACACCTCATTGCTAGGGCATTAGTTAAGTCTGGATGCTGAAATAGCTATTGCAGGCCTGGAAGTGACCCTAAGAAAAATTCCAGATGGTCATATGTTTCTGTGAAATGATGGCTAGCCAATTTCTGCCAGTCCATTTGCTGGTAACAGGTTTGGGTCATGTGAATTTCTAGGGTCCATTTCAGATGGTGCCTTTAGTGAGGGAAGAGAGAAGTGTGTAGTAGAGAATTCTATTTCCACTTTTAGATTTGTATCTCCAATGCCTAACTCAGTTGTTGACTCATAAGATGTGCTTAAATGTAAATTTAGCAAATTCTTAATTAATGGAGTTTTTTTCCCCCCAAAAAAGTCAGGTCAAATGTCATCTCTTACAGGAAGCCAATCCTGATTCTCCCAATTGCTAGTGCTGTCGCTCTGGAAATCACTCTCTGTGTACTTGTGTTTACCTTGTATTTATTCATCTCTGTAAGTGTTTGACCCTGAAGGCAGGGGCTGTATCACTTTCTTTCCTAGTTCTCAGCACAGAGTCTGGAACACAGTAGGCACATAATAATGCCTTTTGATGGATTGTTTGAGCGCTGAGAAGTGAGCTTTGAATCCTGGGCCACTACCAAGACACATTATTTTGAATGTCATTTCACTGTACCCTGCCTCTTTTCTTTATCTGGAAAATGAAGGAATTGAACCAGAAGCTCACTTAGTATTTGGAGCCATGTTCTCTGACTTTAAATGGAGCATTCTTCCCAGGATATCACATTGCTTCTAAGAGGTGATGATTCTATAGAGGCAACTTTGGATTTCTTCCAGCCAGAGCTATGCTCGTCCTTCTCTATGAAACTGTCACCCCCTTTTTGAGTCATCTCATCCTCCAAACTGACCTTATTGATTGAACTTGTCTATAACATGCTACTCTTTCTAGGAGAAGGAGTAGGAAGAAAAGATTAGTATGTGTATTAGGCATGGAGTTGGATTTAAAATAAGATGGGAGAGAATCACAGGACCACAGCTTTAAGAGTAGAAGGCACCTCAGAGATTAGACAGTGCAACTTTATTTTACACATGGGGAAACTGAGGCTTGGGAAGGGTAAGTGGCTTGCCCCAGCATAGCTAACATCAGAGACACAAGGTGAATCTAGGTCCTCTGATGAAAAGAGATCATCTTTGTCATGTGTTTGGCATGGAGCCCGGCACAAAGTAGACACTCTCTTCTCTTTCCCCTTCTGTCTGACAACAGAGCCTGGACTTCTTCCCTACACCATGAAGGCAATCATTATTTTGATTCAGTGTTCCATGGTGAGACTCTCTGGGTGACTATATTCACCAAAACTGTGGGGTAAGAATGGTGTCTGTGTGTGTCTCTGTGTGAGTGTGTGTGTGTGTGTGTGTGTGTGTGTGTGTATTGAATTACATGAAACCTAAGGTCTCATTCACTTATAACATTTTCTGCTCTAAGGTCCCTCCCAGTTCTGACATTCTCTATCCTAAGTGAAAAATGGCAAACACAAAGCAAAATGGCATCAGTTATGTCAACTCAACTCTCAACACACTACTTTTAAACTCTTTGAAAAACCCTCTTTCTATTATATCTCCAATGTGCCCATTGGTTCTCTCCCTTCTCTCCAAGTACCCTATGAGGAATGCAGGACTAGACATACTATTCCCATTATATACATGGAGAAACTGACACTGAGTGCTATTAAATGACTTCCTGAGGATTTCATAATAAACTCTTGAATAGAGACTAGGACCCAGGTCTCTGGTGTTCTTATCCTTGGATTTTAAAATTATATCGTATGGGATTTTGGACCCCCAACATGGATTTTGCCCATATTTATTTTTGTTCCACTTTTTTAATACTTCATTAACCTGACTCTCAGTGACACTGGGAATATGGGCCAGTCCCTGGTATCTCTAGGAGAAGCCTCAAGGGCAGAATCAAGTAAATTAAGTTATGATTAAGTTGAATTCATTTCAATTCAGTTTAATTCAACCAATAGGTATTCATTAAACACTTACTAGGTGACAGACACAGCTATGTGCTGGGAAGACAAACATGAAACAGTGCCTACGTTCAAGTACCTTACATTCTATTGGAGGAGACAACAGGCGCAAAGTTCAAATATAGAACATTGAATTGTCCTATAGAAGGTCATCCCAAGGAGCATTTGGTGGAATTCCCCTGGAAACCTACTTGGGCTGGCCCTATAGGACTACTCAACTTCTGCTACATAAATGCAAAATATATGGGAACTAAATTTTTTGGCCAGGGGTGGGGGAGACAAGTCCTAGATTAGTATCTTTCAAATGTAGATTTTTTTTGTATTGATGAGAATGTATGTTTTCTACCTCCCACCTCCCTCCATCCCCAATTGAACAAAATAAAAAGAAAGAAAAAAAGAGCATTAAAATGCTTGCAATAAGTGTGCATAGCGGCACAAAGTAAATTTCGGTACTGATCATGTCCAGAGATGTATGATTCCTTCTTCATCTTCAATTCTTCACCTCTCTGTCAGGAGATGGACAACATGCTGCATCAACACTCCTCTGGAATCACAGCAGACATTGTATTGTTCAACATTGTCCAGTCTTCCAAAGTTATTATTATTGTTTTTCTAGTTCTGCTCACTTCATTTTGCATCAGTTTACATGTCTTCTTAGGATTCTCTGAAAACATCCCTTTTGGGGCAGCTAGGTGGTGCAGTGAGTAGAGCACTGGCCCTGGAGTCAGGAGGATCTGAGTTCAAATCCGGCCTCAGACATTTAACACAAAATTAGCCATGTGACCTTGAGCAAGTCACGTAATCTCCAACTTTCCTACCTCCTCCCTCCAAAAAGCAACCCCCCCAAACATCCCTTTTTTCCCCATATAGCATAATAGCAGTGCAGTACATGCAGATAAGCCATGGGAGATTATTATTGAGACAGCACCCCAACACACATTCAAGGTAAGATGCTCTGATACTGTAATGGAAATGCAAATTTAAAGATCTTCCCTGCCCCTAGGCTAAAGTGCACCTGGAGCCTGGGGTGTGAGGCTTTTTTTTCAGTAGATACTTCTTGATTGGCCAGTGGGTCAATAAGGTTGTTACATTCTCCGAGCCAGGAGAAGGCTATATAAGCCCTGATGTGAGGCTTTGTTTTGGGGGCTCACTTTGAGAAGTGTTCTGTGATTTGATATGGATTCTGGGAAACCGTTGTCCTGAGCCCCCCGGCTTTGAAAAAACCCAGATGTTGGAACCCAGATGTTGACTGGGTATGGATGTAATGGTTGGACAGTTTGAAATCTGTTTACTAGATCTGTTTCTGTCTTGATAATTCTGTCTGTGTACTTTGAAGTTCGGGGTGCTGACCTTTTCCCCTGAACAAGGTAAACGATATATGTCTGACTGATTAAAGTAAGCTTGTTAACCCATTTTGAGTTGCTTTCCTTTATCAAAGCAGATCCAAGAACCTGTGGTGGCAGCAAACCCTGAGGATGCTTGGGGTGCTTGCTGCTACAGATACCAAAGGTTAAAAAAAACAACAACTTGGGTACATCTTATTTGGATACAATAATCAAGTCAAATCAAGTAGTAAAGCTATAATACTAGTGAAATTACTATACACCAAGCACTAAGCTCTAGTAATACAAAGAAGGACACAAAATTCCTGACTTTCAAGGAACTCACAGCCTGATGGGGTAGATATCATTCACACTACTGTACACCATCAAGACATGCACACACTTGTACATACATGTGAATATACATACATGTGTGTATACATACATGCACACAATACATATGTGTGTATCTGAAGATAATCTCAGAAAAAGGCACTAAAATTAAGGGGGACTGGGAAGAGCTTCTTGAAGAAGGTGGGACATCAGCTGAGACTTGAAGGAAACCAGGGAACCAATAGATACATCTAGGTCCCAGTTAGTGCAAATAATTAATCCTATGAAGTGGTCATGTGTACTTAAATTCATGTTATTTGAAATTAAATTTAAGTAAAATGTGGTCATTGGTTCCAGCTGCAAGAAAAATAAATGATAGGAATTGTATTTGCCAACTAATTCCCAGCCAACCCTCAGAGAAATCACATTCCCTGAAAAACTGTTAAGTGAAATTGTCCGGTAATGTGATTGGTCCAATAATATATGTTGATTTCCATGTAGTTCCTGAATATCAGAAAGCATGTGCTTTAAGCGTGATGGATGATATGATTCCAAGGTATTAGATTGAGTGTTACTACCAGTTAGGGTTGTCTTTTCTTACAGAAATCTTTGCAGACATTGAGCAAAGAGTTGTGTTTTTTTTTTTGGCTCTACTCTCTTTCAAAAATCAAGATTTTATTTAAATTTAATATAAAATTAAAACTTTAAGCCTTTAAAATACATACTTGTCATTTTCCAGTGACACCCTTGCCAGCAACAAAGAATCACAGTTAAGCAAAAGAAACCAATACATCAGCTAGGTCTAAGAATGCTTGCTGTTTTCTGCCCTTTGCTGCGGAGGTATTCTGGACCTCTCTACCGAGGGGAGAACAATGCACTTCAGTCTCAGTTGACTTTGCTTACTCCAATCTACATTACTTCATAAGGGTCTTCCTATGTTTCTCTAAATTCCTCATTGTTTTCAGAATGAGGTATTTCTTTCCATTATGTTTATTATACTACTATTTGTTCAGCCATTCTCCAGTCATTGGGCATATTTTTTCTCCAGCTTTTTGTTGTTACAAACAGCATTGCTATGAATATTTTTTCATACACATGGGTATTTTCTTGCTGTCTTTTAGAATTTTGGAGTATTATTCTCTGTAATGGGATTTCTAGGCCAAAGAGTATGAATAATCTAGTTATTTTTTTAAACTTTAGAAACTTCTCTTTGATAATTTTCAGTTGTTTGTTGGGACCTGAATTGTTTCAGCAACAATGAGTTAGCATGTTATACCAATTTTATTTAATCTAAATAAATGTGGAATGAGTTCATACCCAAATTTCTTTTCTTCCCTTTCCAGAAAGCCTCAAATAACCCTTTTTTTCTAATGGGTCCCACCACACCTCTGGGCTTACACAGTCCATATGACTTAAGTAACTAGCAGAGAGATGGGTTTAAGTTACTTCTCAGTGTGTATGTCTCTGATTTACCAAGTCTTCTCATAGATGGGCATGACCTGTGAGCCTTTTTCCAGGTTTGAATGAGGCTACATATCTCCTTCTCTTCTCCTACCTTCTCAAGCCTCCAAATTCTTTTTCTTCCTCTCCCATCCAGGCTCCATCTGCCCTTCTGTGTCTTGATATATGGTTCCCCACAGAGTCAAGTGGAAGTGATATTCTGACTCAATGCACCCCAATTGCTATGTTTAAGTAGTCTCTCCTCATTTCTTCTTCAAGTCTGTAGTCAATAAACATTTATTAAGCATTTACTATGTACCAGATACTGTGTTAAGTGTTAGGGATACAAAAACACAATCCTTGACCTCAAGGAGCTTTGTGAGGGAGACAACAAACAACTAGCTGTGTATAGGATTAATAGGAAGTAATCGAGAGGGAAGGCACTGGAATAAAGAGAGTTGGGGAAAGCTTCCTGTAGAAAGTGGGATTTCAGTTGGTACTTGAAAGAAGCCAGGGAGGTCAGTAGGTGGAGATGAAGAAGGAGAGAATTACGGGAATGCTAGACAGCCAGGAAAACACTAGAGCCGGGAAACAGAGTGACTAATTTGGGCAATAGCCAGAAGGCTAGCATCACTGCATCTAAGAGTATATGGTGGGGAACCAGATGAAGGAAGAGAAGAAAGTGAAGGGGTGGGATATGTTATGAATGACTTGGAACATCAGACTGAAGATTTTGTATTTGAATCTGGATGCAATAGGGAACCACTGGAGTTTATTGATTAGGGGGTGTCATGATCAGACCCGTGCTTTAGAAAATTATTAGTGGCTGAATGGAGGATGGCTTGGAGTGGGAAGATACTCAAAACGATAGTCCCATCATGAGGTGATGCATGAGGGTTGGCACAGGGTCCAAGGAGAAAAGTGAGCAGATTTGAGAGGTGTTGTAGAGGTGAAATCAATGGACCTTGGTAACAGCTCATATATGAGAGGTAAGAGATGGTGATAAATTCAGGATCACTCCTAGGTGGTGAAGCTCAGGCACTGGATGGATGGCATTACCTTCTACATTCATAGGGAAAGTAAATAATGGGAGGGAACTTACTAGAGTCATTTCTCTTTGTGCCTCCAGAATTTGTTAGGAGCTTCTCTTCCTTCCCAAGCCAACTCCTTCAGTAGAATACTGGGCCCCTGAACTTTATCTATCTGTTCTTTGAACACTTTGAATTCAGTTCTCCTAAAATATAGGGCACATGTCACATTATGCCTGTCATTCAAATGGCTACTTCAGTGAGGTTTTTTTAAAAATTAGAATCAGTTCCAGAATAGAAATTTCCCTTGTAACTCACTACCTTTATGTTTTCAAGAATGAAAATTTTAAGGCAAGTCACAAATTGATCAACTAGTCTGCTTTTGATGTGGCAAAGCACCAGCAGATATCTAGCCAGATTAAGCCTCCCATCCATCATTATTACATAGTTCTTCCATGCTAAAATTACTATTTATTTTCTAATAATAATATATATATATATATATATATATATAATATATCATCTATTTACATCATCTGTCTAGGTGGTCTAAAGTATAGTCTACCTCCACATTAGCACTTCTGCTTTTTTATTGTTACCCAAATTCTATATAATATTTCTCCTCTCAGGTTCCTGGATTTTCTCATATGAGTATGTATTCCTAATATAAAATTCAAATCTATTTACCCTTTTGTCCATTATGCTTCTTTTGAACCCTTTTCAGAGCCAAATTCCAGTCATGAGTCCCATTTTACTGAGTCTCAGTGCTAACAGTTTAATTTTGCCTATTTCTGTTAGAATCTCTAGTGTTCTCCTTGTACATTACCCATACATTGTGCATTTTTTTATGTGAACATCTGAGGTGATGAATTTTATCCATCAATAGTCCTTGGTCCAGAAATCCAAATTTTATTTTCAGATGCCATCTTTGGAAATCACTTGTTTTATTCTTTGAACTGCTTTTCTCTTCTGAATCCCCTGCCTAAAATCATCAATAGTATTGAAAGCACTTATTGTGTCCCCAAGATCTGCTTTTTCCCAGGGTGCTAAAATGCATCCTAGTTTCCTGCTGGTTGTATAATTTGTCTCTCAATTGATTACACGAGGTGGGTAATGGTTATTGTTTTCCATAACCTTTGGGAGGTTCTCCTTCATGCTGGAAATACTTGACCCAAGAGAAGAGATTTTGTTTGCATCTGACCAACACATAGTTGCTCTCAGCAGGGAATTGTCAGTCACTACTCCATTTCTGTTCTCTTCTTCCTCTGATAATTATTGGATAACCTCCTACTTGACATTATCTTTAGAAGCATCGTTCATGGAGTATAAAAAGTTCCTTCCTTCAGAGAAGGATCACATCTTCAGGGACCCAGACAGTCATGTTTATAGGGAGAATGTTATATCTATAATAGATTTTCAGATTTTTAGGAGTGTTTCTTCCCTCTCTTCTGTGGGTCACAGTCTCTCATTCTTTTATGGAAGGCAGCATGATACAGTGAAAATGATACTCACTGTTTCCAGAGTTAGAAGACTTGGGTCAAAATTCTACCCCTGCCTCTAAAACTGCCTTACAACCTTGGAAAATCCATTTAACACTCCCCTTGACATTTGACCTTGCCACTTTTTTCACCAGAGTGTTTTCTTTCTTTCCCTAAATACTAGGCTTTCTTACTTGGCAGATAGAAGCCCAGTATTCAAGACACAAGGATATCCCAAGACACAATCCCAACTTTTTTTTCTAAATGTAGGCAACCTCACCCCAAATCACATTGATATGGGATTGGTCTTCCTTGCTGACGATCAATGCCTTGAGCCCACATGAGGGGTGGGGTGGGTTTGATGGGAGAGAGATACAGTCTCTTCCTTCTCTTCAGTCTCTTTAGGCCTTGGGAAATTCTGGCACTTCTAGCTGAGTCAGAAAGAGAAAAATAGAGAGAATTAGGGTTAGGGTTAGCGTGAGAATGAGAGAAAGAGAAAAGAACCACAGCAAGAGAGAATGAGAGAATAAGGGACTGAGAGACAGAGACAGAGACAGAGAGAAGATGGATGAAGCCAACCTCACTTTAAGTTTTCTGGGAAGAAGCCAACATGAGAAGAGCTAAGAGTTACCATTATATCCCTATCCTCAACTTGCTTCAGAAGAGACTTATCAGACGCCCCCTTTGGGTGAGATCTGGGACTCTCTCTCTTGATTGAACTGAGTTATTTCACTTCCAATGGGAGAGCTCATTCATTCTGTATTGTCTGCCATATATTCTCCTATGTATATTTTCTCTTTTCTAGTTTGCTATCAACTTGGGTAAATAGATTTATTTGCTATTTGCCATGTGTGTTCCTTGTGGAATTGGTATTTGGTGGGAAGGGTATGAAGTCTTGGATGTAAATCTTGGGGTCTCTCTTTCCCCATTAATAAGTAACAATTAAAACTTTAGCTTGAACCTGAAGACCACATTCCCTGGAACAGCAATATTTAAGGGACCATAATTCTAGTGCAGTGTCCCCTCTCTCTGAGTAGAGCAGAGTAACCCCAATCTTCTGCTTCTCCTCCTGGCAGGAATTAAAGTCTCCTTTGGAGAAGGGTGGGGGGAAGTGAGTCTTTTGTCGCCCTCCAAGATACAAATGACAGCCATATGCTGTATGTGAGGAAATAGCCTCAATAAACATGTATATCTCTCTTCTCCTTGCATGTTCCCTCCAGAACCTTTTCCTTACATACCTTAATATTAGGCTCTCTTCAATCTTGGGACCAGGAAAGGTGATGTAGCCCATCTAAATAATGAATTCTATCCAGAAGAGAAGGCATCACCACTCACTATCATCTCTCTTGTCACCTTGGACAATAACATTGACCAAACTAGCATTAATATAGCTTAAGGTTTGCAAGGCATTTCACATAGATTGTCTCATATGACCCTCACAACCACCTTTTGAGGAAGGTGCTATAATTATTACTATTTTCAAGGAAATGAGGTAGAGAAATTAACGGATTTCCCTGGGGTCACATAGCTAGTAAGTGTCTAGATAGGATTCAACCTCAGGTCTTTCTCAATTACAAGATTAGTATTCCATCCACTCTTCCATCTATCTGCATGCTGTTAGTCCCTGAATCTTGGGTCTTGCGTCTGTAGCAGAGGGGACACAGAATAGGTTAATTTTAATTGAGTGTGAAGATGGAGAGATGGTACAAGTAGGGAGGATACAAAGTATGGGAAGGAGGAGAAGAAAGGTAAAGCCTCTGTGTTGAAGAACTTGAGTTAGAGCTTTAGAAAGAAAGAAAAAAGACAAGATGTTCTATGTAGGGGATCTTTCCTGATCCAGAGTGAGAAACCACTTAACCTCTGTGTGCCTCTGGCTCCTCAACTCCCCATTGTAGGGGATCATAATATCATTGCTGACCAGGGTTGTTGTGAGAACAAAATGAGATAGTATTTGTAAAGAGCTTAGCATGGTACCTGTCACATAGTAGGTGTTTAACAAATTTTTGTTCTTTTCTCTTATTCAATCATTTTATAGAAGGGGAGGCTGAGGCTCAGAAAGGCAGAAATGCAAACTCCTTCATGTCAAGTTGCTGGATAGTTGGGTGGAAGAGGGAATTCCAGGCATCTCAGATTAGGGAGGAGTTACTGATGTCTGGATAATGCTACATGGGGAAGGATGTCAAAAGGACAGCAATGATGCAGCCTTTGGGAAGGAGACCCAAGAAAAGGAAGTCCAGCCCTTCACCTTGGGGGGCCCACAGTCTGCCAGGGCTGGGGAGAAAAGATCCCCACAAAGAATCTGAACTGTGCCACTCTCCTAGGATTGAAGGCTCAATGCACCTTAGTGCCAAAGGGGAAAGGTGGAGCTGAAATCGGAAGCTGGGCATTCTGACTCCAAACGCAGTGTGGGTGAAGATGACAAGATGAACATAGATAAGTAAAGAAAACAGTTAAACAAAGTAACTCCTGGGGAGAAGCACTAAGGTCTGGGGACTCCTCTAAGCTGTGGCATCAGAACCAGACTTTGAATGAAGTCAGGGATGCCATGAGTCTGGGGTGAGGAAGGAGACCTTCATAGGCATCAGAGAGCTGGAATCTACTGCATGAGAAAGGAGGGCATCTATTTGGGAATGGAAGGGCCTCCCTGGCCACTGAGTCAAAAATTGCACCCTGCATTTTCCTATCTGGGTGCCCTGGACCCAGGATCCATGTAGTTAATCTTTCTTTCAGCCCATGAAAATATCCTCCAGTCTGGATTTGATCCAGAGATAGCCACATTCTACACACAGGAGTTTGATACATGTTGTTTAGATTGAACTGGGGAGCTGGGAAGAAGGCACCAGTGAGACTTCCTACAGAACTGAGCCACAGGCTGGAACAGTATTCTAGGATAGAAGCAGTAAGGATATCAGAGAACAAACATTCTGGAGGAATGAACCCATAGGCAAAAGTAAACACTTGGTCCTGACTCTCCCAGCTCCCTTGAAGGTTTCTAAGACTTTCCAAGTTCTACCATTCTGTGATTAGCTTGTTACAGACCACTGACATACCCTTATTAGAAGTAACTGACATTTCTATTGTGTTTTCAGGATCATAGATTTTGAGCTAGAAATGCCCCTTCAAGGTTATCTAACCCAAGCCCTTCATGTTGCAAATGAGGAACTGTGGCTGAGAGGCTGTGACTTGTCCAATGCCATGGAGAAGTCCTGTAATGATTCAAAACCAGGTCCTCTATCCTTAAAAAGAAAAATCCTGACCACAGTCCCATTTGTCAGTAGCTTTAGCATTAATATCCTCATTTTCTAGATGAGGAAACTGACAAATAGTGGAGGAGAAGTGACCTAGTACATAGGACCATATGCCACCACCTCTTCTTGACCCTATCTATGTGTTATGGAGTTTGGGAGAAGAGACTTGTAAAGGGATCGTGGCATTCCAAAAGCCACAGAAGATGGAGGGAATGTGACAGGATGAACCAGGATGGGGAGGTGTTGGCTAGCAATAGAGGATGGCTTCAGAGAGCCCAATGGAAAGGAAGAACAGAAGAGAGAAGAGGGACTGAGGAGAGCTAGAGCCAGAAGGGTCCTTAGAGGACATCTAGCACAACCTCCTCATTCTTACAGAGGAGGAAACTGAGAACCAAGGAAATACAATGACTTGTCCAGGTGGCATAGGCACTAAGTGTCTGGTTTGGCATTTGAACCCAGGTCTTTGGATTCCAGAGTTAGGGTTCAGTCATCCAGTGAGTAGGAGTCAGGCCTAGGATTCAAGCCCATTCATTTTTCCCATGACACCTTCAACTTGCTTCATCATCTTAGATATACATTTCCTCTAGTTCTGTTGAGACAAGATAAGTTAAAGATAAATGATATTTCATCACCAGTGGTGAATTCAACAGAAAATGGGTAACTGCATGAGAGGCCCTGACCCTTCTGTACCTGAAATATGAAGCAACTATGGGCTGTTACTCTAGTAAAGGTAGAGATGGAGAAGGACAAAAGGGAGAAGTGGCTACTGTTGTTTAGGACCTCCAGGAAGGCAAGGCCCCAGCCTCAGTCAGCTGGATACACAGACTGCTCAGGTTGGGAGAAGCCAGAAAGGATCCCCCAATCCCTCTAATAACTCTTTCCCTTCCCACTGTGATCTCCATGTCAACTGACCCAACCATGACTTACTATTTGAATGGTCAATTTGTCAGATTTGGAGGGGGGAACATGTAATGTTAGAACTGGGAGAGATCTCAGAGCAGAGAATGTCAGGGGTAGGAGAAACCTTAGAACATAGAATGTTGGAGATGGTAGAGATCCTAGAACATGGAATGACAGAGCTGGGAGAGAGAGTAGAACAGAAAATGTTAGCACTTCAGGGGAAGCTTGAAATGTCTAGAAGATAAAATGTTTAAGCTGGAGGAGACTTTAGAATAGAGATTGCAAGAATTGAGAGGACTCTTAGAACATGAAATATCAAGGGTGAAAGATCTAATAGAGTATGTTAGAGTTGGGAGGGACTTTAGAACAGGGAATGTCAGAGCTGGATGGAGCCTTAGAACGGGGAATGTCAGAGTATATGTATGTGAGTGGAGATCTTTAGATCATGAAATATCAGAGTTATATGGAAGTCTATAAGATCATATAGTCCAACTCTTCCATTTTTCAGAGGAGGAACTAAGACCCAAAAAAAAGAAATACTTAATTCAAGATTATTGAACAATTAAGAATAAAACTTAGGACCTAGGTCTCTTGAATTATGACTCAGAGATTTCCCAATTCAATTCAGCATCTACTGTGCCACCACCTGGGGGTAAAGGAGAGGTGAAGAGATATCCTCGTGGAACTTAAATCATTGCTGACTGGAGGAATCAGGGTAGGTTATATGGAGAAGGTGGGATACAAACTGGGTTTTAAAGGAATTCATCAGGCATAAGGGGTGTGTGTGTGTGTGTGTGTGTGTGTGTGTGGTGATAATGGTGGACATTTTAGACATTGGAAGTAGCCTGAGTATAAGCTTACAAGCAATGAAATGTAGAGTTTTGATGAGGGAGGGGAAGTTATCTGACTTATTTAGATTAAAATTATGAACTATTGAAGGGAGTCCAATGAGTGTGGAGACAGCTTATGACTAGAATGCTAGGATAAGGATGGTGGAATGTATTCAGCAGACCATGAGGACATACACACAAATCTCCAAAGTTTAGACAGTGAAACTCGAGCTCTTGAGACTGGGTGGGATGTGGCTCATGGCTGGAATATGACTCTGGATGGATGAAGAACCTTATTCAAAAGCAACAGAATAGGGAGGGCTAACATTATATGCTAATAAGATAGACCCATTCTGGTAAAAAAAAAAAAAGCAGGCATGGAATGGGTAGGTGAGGAGGGGGTGAACTCATGATAGAGAGTTCTTGGGTGAAGATCAGTGGAGGAAGAAAAAGAAGTGATTTTGTCATCAGAATACACTACAGGTGGGGCGGCCAGGTGGCTCAGTGAGTAAGAGCACCGGCTCCAGTGTTGGGATGACCTGGAGATCGAATCCCGGGCTCAGACACTCAGCACCACACCCAGAAATAACTGGCCGGGTAACCTTGAGCAAGTTACTTAACCCCGATTGCTAAATAAAAAAAAAAAAAAAAAAGAATATACTACAGGCTACCTGACTAGAAAGAGGAAAGTGATAATAATATAGAGGAACAAGTCACAAGCATGGTACAGTGGCATGAAAGAGTGGTCATTGGAAACTTCGATTATTCAAACACCTGGAGCTCTCTGCTCAAAGAAGAACAGCGAATAACTTTTTAATTTGTCTTAATCATAATTTCATCCTTCAAAAGGTAAAATAACCAAGAAGAAATTCTGCACTGAATCTGATTCTCACCAGCTGGTTGAGGTGGAAGTGACCAGAGGATGGCAACCAGCATGGTGAAGGACCCAGAATCCATGTCCCATGAGAGTTGGTTGCAATAAATGGAAATATGTGAACCAGAGAAGAGAAGACTCCTGGCAGGAATGATATCTGTCTTCAAGTACTTGAAGGGTGATTCTGAGGAAGATGAATTACCCTTGATCTTCTTGGTCCCAAAGAACAGAATCAGGAACAAAGGATGGAAGCTGAGAAGAGTTCAATTTAAGCTTGATGTCAAGTCCAACTTTCTGACAATCCAAGTTGTCTCTAAGTGGGATGAGCTGCCTTGGGGCCTGTTGGGGATCCACCTTATTGGAGGCCTTCAAGCAGTTGTTGAAGGAACACTTGAATATATTAGAGTGGGAATTCCCTTTGGGAAGGGTCGCTGATGTCTGCCAAGTCTAAAATTCCCTAATTTGTCATTCTGAGCCATCAAAGGACTTTGAACTGAAGAATTATATGACTCTAGGGATGAATAAGGAAATGAATAGAGTGAGGAGAATGGGGTATGGAATGAGGGAAAGAGAAAACAAGCAGTCTAGTAGGAGGCCATGGTGAGGTCCCGGGCAGGTAGCAGTGAGAGCTAGTACTAGTGTAGCAGTAATGGAAAGAAGAAGGAGGAGACAGATTGGAGATACATTAAGGAGGGAGAATGGTCAGGGGCAGCCACTGATGGACATTTGCAGATGTGGGGGGGGGAAGAATCAAAGACAAACCCAGTGTTTTAAACAGGTCAAAGCAGATAGATGACTCCAGGTATCACTCAAAAGAATAACAGAAGAAAATTGCTGTGGCCAAATAACCCATGAGCCTCTTTGACCTTAGCTGGTTGAGTAAGCACTCAGTTAATGGATGTGTCAATGAACCCAGAGGTAGTCTTTACATTTTTTGCAGGACCCATTAGAATAAATAGAAGATAATTAGCAGAGGGAAGGCACTGGAATTAGGAAGGGTTAGGAAAGGCTTCCTGTAGAAGATGGGATTTTAGTTGGGACTAAAAAGAAGACAGAGAGGTCTATCATCAGGGCAGAGAAAAAAGGGCATTTCTAGGCATGGGGAAGAGCCAGAGAGAATGCCTGGAATAGAGATAGATTAGATTGATGATGAGAAGAAGGACCCTTTTCCACTGGGGAGGAACCATGACTTAGCTCAAGTATGTATCATTCCTCCTTCCAGCACCTAGGCCAGTGCTTTGCACACAGTTGGTATTAAACTGACCATTGTTGAATTGAGAGAACACTTCAGAACTCAAACTCTGTATTCTAATCCCAAATCTGACTCTAATGCTGGCCTTAATTTCCTAATCTGTAAAATGAGGAAGGATTGGACTAGATTATTTCTAAAGTTCTTTCAGTTCTAAAATTCCATACTTTACTGAGAAGAACTTGGGCCAATATTGGGGGAAGTTAGGGTCATGTGCTTTTTTGGGGGGTGAGGGTGGGGCAGCTGACCATTCTCAAATGTAGACAGCCTGCACCTTAAGCCAACTATGGCAAGAGCCTTATCATTCTGGAGTGTGGGAGGTAGAGGTTGGTCAAATGGGAAGAACACCAGCTTTGAAGTCAGTGGACCTGGGTTCAAATTCTACCTTCCACACTTACTACCTATATGACCTTAGGCAAGCCACATATGCTTGCTTCCTCATCTGTAAGTTGAGAGAGTTGGACTACAGTGACCTCTGAGGTCCCTTCCAGATTTCAGTCTGGACCCTATAATTTCGAAGGTCCTTTCCAGCCCTCCATCCAGGGTCATAGGCCACTCCTTTGACCTAATCTTTACCAGTTCTTCCTTTACAAGAAAAGCCTGTGGTTTTAGGTTAGGGGTACCATGGGTATGAAAAGGGAAATAGGGGACAGAGTAGTTCCCTATTCTCTTTACAATTTACCACTGATGATGAAAGTCCCTTTATCTTGAACTTATCTTGTCTTAGTAGAACTAGAGAATGTGAAATGCCAGATGATTAAGGAAGCTGGAGGTGAGGTGGTGGAAAATGAAGGGGCAGGGGCTGATCAGGAAGATGAAGGGTCGGGAGGATGGGGAGAGGAGCCTCATAAGTCAGCTCGGAAACCGAGGCCTAGAGAGAGGTTTTGGTCAAGGTTACACAAGTCCCAACACATTCCTACCATGGCACAGACTGCAGGACATGTGAATTAAAGTCACCCAATGCAGAACCCTCCCTTAGCAATTTCTAGTTTTGAAGGTGCTGGGACATGTTGGAAGAGAGTTTCTCCACATGCCTGAAGCTCTATGGAGATCTGTCTTCCAGCGAAGTGGAAGAAAAACATGAAAAGTTCATGTTTGCTCCTTTTGTGGGGACAAAGAATTGGAAATGAGAGAATGCCCATTAATTGGGGAATGACTGAACAAGTTGTGAATTATTTATTATAGGGTACTGTTGTGCTATAGAAATGGTGAGCAGAATGGTTTCAGAAGAAAACCTTGGAAGACTTATATAAACTGATGCAAAGTGAAGTGAGCAGAACCAGGAAAACAAATTATCCAGTAACAGAATTAATGTAAAGGTAATCAATGATGGAAAATTTAGTAACTGTTATTAATGTAATTATTCATCGCAATTTCAAAGGTGATGATGAAGGATGCTATCTGCTTGTAGGGAGAGAACCAATGAACTCTGTATAATGAAGCATTTTTTTACCTTCTTTATTTTTCTTGCTTTTTTTGGCAATATGGTTGCTGTGAAAATATGTTTCACATGACTTCATATGTCATACCCATTAAGGTATCATATTTTTTGCCTTTCCAATGAGGGGTGGGGTGGGGGTGGAGGGAGGAAGGAGGGAGAATTCAGAACTGAAAATAAATTTTAAAAAAGTTCATGTTTGTTTTTTGCCCCTCTTTCTTCACCTCCTTCCCTGCCTCATCCAGCAGTCTCCTCCCTACTTATACAGTTTTGCAACACCATGAGGCCATCAGCTTCTCAGCCAGTCTATATTGGCAGAGTCACAAAGCTCTCCCTCAGGAAATTGCCCCAGGCTTGGTGAGAATGTTGACCCCATGCAGCAGCAGCAGCAGCAACAACTTGATAAAGCATTTATACGGTACCACCTCTCTCTGAAGGTGGATAGCATCCTTCAGCATGAGCCCTTTGAAATTATGGTGGAAAACTATTTTAATCATAGTTACTACTTTTTCCACACTTGATTATATTTACAGTAGTGCTGTTACTATGTAATTTGTTCTCTTGGTTCTGCTCACTTCACTTTGCTTTAGTTCATATAAGTCTTCCTAGGTTTTTCTGAAATCATCCCCTTTGTTGTTTCTTAGAGCACATAGCCTGGCACAATGCTAAGTGCTTAACAAAGATTATTTCATTTGGCCCTCACAACAACCCAGGAAAGTAGGTGCTATTATTATCCCCATTTTATAGATGAGGAGACTCAGGCAGACAGAGGTTAAATGACTTATACAGTGTCACACAGCTAGTAAGTATCTGAGGCCAGGTTTGAATTCAGGTCTTCCTGACTCCAGCCTTGGTGCTCTATCCATTATGCCACCTAGATGCCTGTTTCACAGGTTGCAAATGAGTGAAGACTTTGTAAACATTGGAGTAAATTTTAAAATTGTGAAATTATTGTTATTATTATCACTAAATATTCATATCTTCCCTCAAAAGGGGTCCAGGCTGTGACAATAAATTGATAGGTAATAGATATGTCCTGGGTGACTTTGATACCCCTAGCAATGAATCTCTAACGGTGGAATTGTGAATGAATGAAGCATTTATTAAGTGCTTAGTATGTACAAAGTACTGTGTTAATACTGGGGATACAAACAGAAAAGTGAGACAGTTTTTTTGTGGAAATGAGGAAGAGGAAGGCTTTCATGTAACCCTTCAAGGTGCAAAGCACTCAACACACAAACTTTTCTGAGCTTTACAATAACCTGTGAAGTAGGTGCAATTTCTATCCCCCCTCCCTATTTTAAAGATAAGGAAATGAGCCCCACCACTCTGAACCTCTGTCTCATCATCTCTATTAAGAGAAAGGTGAACTAGAAGACTGCTTAGGTCTCTTTCAACTGCTATCACTAGGTTCTTTCTAGAAAGAAAGACAGAAAGGCAAAAGGAGAGATAAGGGAGAATGGGATGATAAAGGTAGAAGAAAGGAGAATTCCCTCAGCTTTCTCACTAACTTCCTCATAAGTATTTAGTAGAAAATAAATTCCCTGAGGGCAGGGACTACTTTTTTTTTTGTCTCTGCTTGGTACATGATGGATCCTTAATAAATGCTTGTCAATATATCAATTAAATCAATTAGTTAAATTCAACAGACTCTCAAACAGAATTCATTCTCCTTCCTGCTATGTCCAAATGATATTGTCTATAGTCAGATTATCTTCTTTGTCCTTAGTCTCTGCCCCTGGGACTGTGCATTCTGATGAATGACCTTTTACCTGGTCTATCCTTTCCTCATCATTTACAAACCAGACCCTGTCCTCCCTCAAAGCTCCCCTCTGTGCATTGTCTTTCCCTATTAGCTATTTGTATCTTTGACAGTGTTTGCCACACAATAAAGGCTTTTCATTCATTCTCTGCTAAATCCACTTCTCTTCCAACATTCCATATGTCTATTTTTGGGGAGGGGGAGAGGCAATTGGGATTAAGTCACTTGCTCAGGGTCACATAGCTAGTAAGAGTCTCAGGTCAGATTTGAACTCAGATCCTCTTGATTTCAGGACCAGTGCTCTATCCATTGTGCCACCAAGCTGCCCTGTTCCATATGTCTATTGAAGATAGCATCATCCAGATAAAGCATCCTTGAGCTTATTCTCCCAGCACTGAGCAGCAGAACTTTGCTCATAGTTGATGCTTAATCAAGGTTTGCTAAAGTGAATATTTGAACTTACATCAGAAAGAGAAGACTGGGGGTGAGAGTGGGCACAGAATGTCATAAAAGTTCATCTGAGAATAAATGCAGTGGTAGAGAAATATAGAATATGAATGATTTATAGGGTTCTATATCTGAGCTAGAAAGGCCTTAGAGGACATCTAGTCCAATGCCCTCATATTACAGAAAAGGGAACTGAGACCTAGAGAGTTTAAGTGACTTGCCTAGGGTCACACAGCTGAAAAAAATCCTGAGACAGGATTTGAACCAAAGTCTTGATGCCAAATTCCCCACTTGATCTGCTATACCATACTAATTTAATGTAGTTCTTTTTAAAAAAAAAATTCTTCATAGAAGTCAGAGATCTGGAAGGGAGAGGCCCAGCTAGGGAATGACATGCAAAAAGGAGATTCATAAAACAGAGAAGTTTATACAAGGCTCAAGTAATTTATCTCCAATAGTGAGATCTGGAGTCCATTGAAAGTTCAATGAAATCTGGAGAGCTTTGGTGGGCATAGCAGCAACTACACTGGCATACCCAGGATGGCCGTTGGCACAGGTTCTTAGATTTGCTTTATCAGGAAAGATAGTTGTTTAAGGGGCCAGCAATCTTTTTTAATTACGCTCATTAGTTCAGCACCCTGAACTTTAGAGAAAATCCAAACAAAGAAAATAGAGAAAATACAATCAGAGAAATCAAGACCAAGAGATAGGGCTTCCAGCTGTCTGAGAAATTAGCACAGATCAACAGACAGATCCAACTGTCTGACCAAGGCAATACATACATAGTTACAAGAGAGAGAAGCACCAACATCTGGGTTTTTCAAAGCTGGGGGGCTCCTTGACGGCTACCCAGAGTCTCCTGTGGTCACATCACAAGAACACTCTTCCAATGAGTGAGTCCCAAAGCAAAATGCTAACCTTAGAGTATATATACCCCCCCTTTTTTTTTTGGAGCCAGGGGTCATCACAACCCTCCTGACTCAGTGTCTAATTAGAAATTAACAAAGGGTGTGGAACCTTCCTACAAGCAAGGCTTCCCTAAGCAAGTTTCCCTTAATGGGCTCCATGTGAGACCTATTAAGACCTTAAATCCCATTAACATTACAGTGGGCTGATGTGAGAACAGGGTTCTACCAGATGCAGGCAAATAGCCCAGGAAGCATACTGCTGTAGGAGGCAGGGTGGTTCAGTGGACAGGGCCCTAGAATTGAAGTCAGAAGAGACCTGGGCTCCTTTCCCATCTCTGAGGCTTCCCAGCTCTATGAGCCTAGGCAAGCTGTCTCTCCTCTCTGAGCCTTTCTTCTGTAAAATGGGGATAATGTAACATTGTAATAATGTAAAATTTTTGAATTGTGGGGAGAATCCAGTGAGATTCATGCTTTTGTAAGACTTGAAGTAATATGCAAATATTAGGTATGATTATTACTTAGAGTTGAGTTTCCCTATAACCTTGAGACTGGGAGTTTTGGCAACCCAGGTCCATTCAGAATACATATCAACTTCATGGATTAGTGTGTAAGTATTCACTGCCCCATTGCATATGAAACTCAGGCTCCAGACCCACCAATAGGGGCCTGGACTTTGAGTATGTCCCCAGTCATGGGAATGGCTCTGCCAGGCTCCTTTTATGACCACAAATATCATATTTTCAAGAGAATTAGTTGGTATCAGGGAAAGTTGGGGATTGTGGGCTTGGGAAAGGGCAAAACTTAACTGGCTTCTGAGTCATCAGACTTTTGACATGAGTCTCTTTAGTCATGGTTGAGTTAGCAAGTAGAGTGTGGAAGGAGTCAGAGTCCTGCCACAGGGCAGAGATACTGATGCCAATGAAGTCAAGGTTGGAACTTCACTTAGCCCAACATTTTACAAATAGTTAAATAGATGTCCAGAAATGGAAAATAGTTTTTCTTTCTTTTAAACATTTTTATTGATTTTTTGTTAGCATCACCTTCAATCCCTCAAATATCCTTCCTTTACCCCTAAAAATAAGGAAGATTATATTTTCTTCAAAAATAAGGAAGATTATTTTTTCTTATATTTTCTTCAGGACCAAACTTGGTGATTATAATTTGACAGTATTTTTTCTTTCTTTTTTATTACATTTATTCTTGCCACTTACATTATTATAATCATTGTGCATGTTGTTTTCTTGGGTCAGCTTATTTCATGATGTCTTTCTAAACTTCTCTTAGTCTTAATCTCTTTTTTCTTTCTTTTCTATGCAATGTATTTTCTTTTCTTTTTTTTTAAAGCAATCGGGGTTAAGTAACTTGCTCAAGGTTACACGGCCAGTTATTTCTGGGTGTGGTGCTGAGTATCTGAGCCCAGATTTGATCCCCAGGTCATCCCGACACTGAAGCCGGTGCTCTTACTCACTGAGCCACCTGGCCGCCCCTATTTTCTTTTTCTTTTTTTTTTTTTTATAATTTTAGACTTGAATACTAAAACTTAAATACATAATAAGAAAACAAAACATAAACTTAAATATTAAAGCTTAAATACAAAATAAGAAAAGAAAAAAAGAATTCCATGTTCAAAGCAGAATGTAGGAAAGGATTCAAAATATTCAGCAATAAATTTCCATTTCAGGAAAGCCTATGTAATAAATATTACATGCTGTGTAGAGAGATATCCATCTTTTCTTTGCTTCCTTGTAAGCTTTCTTTTGTTCTCTGCTGTGCACTTTTTACTTTGTTCTCTTTCTACCCTTCTTCCCAACACCCCAGAAGGCTACAGTAAAATGTGGATATATATATATATATATATATATATATATATATATATATATATATA
>NW_027185720.1:12633114-12668499 GCF_028583685.1 Petaurus breviceps papuanus
AATCAGGGTTAAGTAACTTGCTCAAGGTTACGCTGCCAGTTATTTCTGGGTGTGGTTGCTGAGTGTCTGAGCCCGGGATTCGATCTCCAGGTCATCCCAACACTGGAGCCGGTACTCTTACTCGCTGTGCTACCTGGCCGCCCCCAAGTCTTCATTTCTTACAGTGAAGAGGAACAGTGATTTCTCAAGGATCACACAGGAAGTATCAAGGGCTAGATGGTACACTTTACAGTCCAGTAAATTTTACTGGATTTACATTCCCTTTGGGCAGAGCACTGGCACGTAAGAGTGTGATACCCTATGTGGAAAGACAAGAAAGAAAAAAAAAAACAAAGGAAGAAAGGAAAAAGAAAGAAAGAGAAAGAAAGAAAGAAGGAAGGAAGAAATGAAAAAGAAAGAAAGGAAGGAAGGAAGAAGGAAAGAAAGAAGGAAAAAATAAGGAAAGAAAGAAGAAAAGAAAGAAAGAAGGAAAAAAGAAAAGGAAAGGAAGGAAGGAAAGAAAGAAGGAAATAAAGAAGGAAGAAATAAAGAAAGAAAGGAAGGAAGGAAAAGGAAAGAAAGAAGGAAAAAATAAGGAAAGAAAGGAGGAAAAAAGAAAAGGAAAGAAAGGAAGGAAGGAAAGAAAGAAGGAAAGAAAGAAGGAAAGAAAGAAAGAAAGAAAGAAAGAAAGAAAGAAAGAAAGAAAGAAAGAAAGAAAGAAAGAAAGAAAAAGAAAGAAAAACATGTTGCCCATTTGGAAGTTTGATCCCTAGTGGGCAACTCCTACTCCACTAACAGAAGTTGCTGTTTGTCCTTTGTCCATGACATCATGATTCTTAAGACAGCCTTAGAGAAAGGCAGGGTGGATAACATTTGTTTCCATTCTGCAGATGTGGAAATCGATGCTCACAAAATTAAGTGGCTTGCTTAGGGTCATATGGCTAGTAAATATTAATACCAGGATTCTATCAAATTCCCCTAAACCCTAGTGTTCTTTTATGAGACTGCCTCCAAACAGGTGCCAGTCAGACACTGATAGATATTGGTTAGTCTGAAAAGCCGACTTTATCCTTCACTTCCAGAAAAGTGAAAAAAAAAAAAAAGACAACAAAAAACAAGCAAAAAAAAAACCCCACCCACTTTGCTTTTCCCCTTAGTAACTCTACGTTGATTACCATTAAAAAAAAATAAGTTCTTCGGAAACAAAGCTTCTGCAAAATTACGACTTCCTCCCTTCCCCTTCTGCCTATCAGTTTCCAAAACGCCCCAAGTCAGGGGATCACTAAGTATCAGAGAAATAGGAAGTTCCAAGGCAGTTTCTCCGGGCTCCGACTTTGTCAGATGGCCAGCTTCGCCACTCCACAACAGGTTTTGTTGTTGGGTTTGGGGTGGGTTTTGGCTTGAATTGGAAAAGGGTGGCAGTAGGAGGGGATAGCTGAAGGGAGAGTGAGAAGGGAAGGCTGAGGGAAAATCAGGATGGGCATTTCTGTTCTTGGGACTTAGGGAAGGCTGGGGCATCACCTAGGCCAGGCCTGGAAAAATGTTGAAAGAGGTGCCAGACTGGACTGCCCTCACCCTAGTTTGGGGCTCAAGAATCTCAAGTCTTTCCCCATAAGGGATGGCAGCGGGGTCAGGGTGGGGTGTGCAGTAGAGCAAGGAATCTGGAGGCCTGGGCTCTCACCCTCATTCTGCCACTAACTTGCTGTGTGATCTTGGTTGAGTCACAACCCAGTTTTGTGCCTCAGTTTCCTACCCTGTAAAATGAAGGAGTTTAATTAGGGGATCCCTAGGTTGATATTCTACAATTAAGTATGTGTGTGTGTGAGTGTGAGTGTGTGTTTGTCAGGTTTTATTTAAACTGTGTGTTTCTCCTAACGACAAGCACAGGTCTTTGTATACAGTATATGCTTAATCAATATCCATTGTGTTGTGTTGTATTATATTCAAGTGGGATAAAGGCTAAATGGGGAGATATGACAAGGCAAGGGGTGTGGAATTAAGAGAACTCCTGTACTGAAGACCCAGAGATCACTTTGGCTTAAAAGTCTCCTTGCGGGAGGGAAATGAGGAAGGCTTAGAGGTAGGGGAACATTTAGGGCTGCATTGTGTCTGCGTGTGTTTATAAAATATAAAGTGATCAATGTATCGCAAATCTAGACCGATAAGAGAGTGGAGAGGTTATCTTGTCCAGTCCCCTCATCTTCCAGAGACCCAGGAACGTTACATGACTTTCCTGAGGTCATTCAGGTAGCAAATGGCCAAGTGTTTTTCTCTGTGTGGATTTCCTTAAGAGAGTGTAGATGGAGCCCTCTCACCCACAAATCCCTATAAGAAGAGTCCCTTCCACATTCTTCTGGTTCTACTGTAGGGGACTTACCATGAACCCAAGCCAGGGAGAGCCCCTAATTATTTTCTCCTCTGGGAGTTACTTACCTAAGAGAAGAAAGGATTTGGGAGGAGGAGGAAACTAAGTGTTGGAAAGGTTGTCACATGGAAGGAGATTTAACCTTATTTTGTTTAACTCTAGAGGACTGAACTAGGATCCCAATAGGTAAAGAAGTCAATTTATTACCATTATCATTATTATCATCAATGTATTTTCAGAATCGTAGGTCATAGAAGACCACAGAAGGGTCATAGATCAAAGAAGGGTTTTCAAAGGCCAATTAGTTCAGCTCTCATTTTAAAAATGAGAAAAATGAAGGTATTAGCATCACTACAGCACAGTAAATACAGTGATGTACTGGGGTCAGGAGGACCTGAGTTCAAATCCAGCCTCAGGCACTTAACTTGCTGTGTGATCCTGGGCAAAGCACTTCTTCCCCGTCTGCCTCAGTTTCCTCAGCTGTAAAATAGGAATAATAAAACCATTTACTTTCCAGGGTTATTGTGAGATAATTTTTGTAAAGCCCTTTGGAAATCTTAAAGTGCTACATTATTAATATCTACAAGTAAAAGAAACTTCCAAGGCCATCAAGCCCAACCTCTTTATTTTATAAATAAGGAAAATGAGACATAGGAAAGCTTAGTCAATTGCAAGAAATAATGAAAAGTAATAGGAAGAAAGTATCAGATGCAGGATTTGAATCCTAGGCTCTTTGTCATGGCTCTTTTGTCATGAACCACACTCCCTCACAGTAATGCCTTTGGTTCTCCCACAGCAAACATTTCCCAACAAACTGTCTCGCAAAGTACATTCACTGAAAAACAGGTCATCTATCAATCATTGACAGAAAGTAGTGATGAGTCGATTAACAATGATGGTATGGTGCTAAGATGAATTCTTCTGTAGGACCAGAGTTTTATTACATGATGACTTTATAGTGTTTACAATTCATATTGTTATAAATGCTCATCCCTGGGCATTTTCACTGGCTGTCCTCCATGCCTGGAACTCTCTTTCTCTTCATCTCTACGTTCTGGCCTCCTTCAAGTTTCAGCTAAAATCCAAAAGCCCTTTGTTTTGGGGGGGACCTCCTCAATCTTTTTGCTTTCCCTCTGAGATTATCTCCATTTGATCCTGTCTATACCTTGTTTGTGCCTAGATGTTTTCATGTTGTCTGCCCCATTAGACTGTGATCTCCTTGAGAGCAGGGACTGTTTTTTTTTCTGTTTTTGTTTTTTTCCTTTCTTTGCATCCTCAGTATTTGGCACAGTGACTGCACATAGGAAGGAGCCAAACAAGACTCGTTGCCTTTATCTTGACGTGTTCTCGTCATTTGGTGTCTTGTTCTTCTGGCCCTATTTTCTTCTTTCTGTATCAATTTATACAAGCCTTTTCAGATCTCTATGAATGCTTCATATTTGTCATTTCTTATTCCATTATGTTTATAGATCATTCTTTTGTTCCGCCATTTCCCAACCATTATACACATATTTTTGATATCACAAATGATGCTGCTATGAACATTGCTGGGATTTTTTGTGTGGTCAGCAACCTTCTTGAGTCAATGAAGAGTTTAGCAACTTTTTTCACATAATTCCAAATGGCTTTCCAGAATGGTTGAAACTTTCATAGGGACAGACATTCACCTGTAGTAGGTCTCAGACTGCAGCACATGCCATTTTCTACCATTGGCTTCATGACAATTAAGACAACTATTCCTATAATCACAACTCAAAACAATAGCAAATTATTGTCTCAAGGGTTTTTACCTCAAATAGCAAAATTTCATTAACCACAACTTAGGGCTTGAATACTATTAACTTCTCACATTTCTTCTTACATTTCATTCATCTTTTACTTATAAATTAAAACTAGTCTCTTTCTGGGGCTTCAGACACAGCAAATACACGATAGTTGACTCATACAAATGTATTCAAGTTAAATTTTTAAACCACCCTATACATTTTCATAATTTTTATAAGTGATAGTCAAAAATTCTCAAGTGAAAACTCACTCTTTATTATAGTAAAGTTATTATTATGTTTTAAAAGAAATTATACTCCAGCAAACATTTATTTTCAAATATCTAGGTTTTTTGTAATTTAAAAAAACTTTAAACTTAAATGCAAAATGAGAAAAGAAAAAGAAATCATCGCCATGTACACAGCAGACCATAAGAGAGCATTCAATATAAAATAATAAATTTCCATTTCAAGAAAACCCATATAATAAATACAACACATTGCTTTCAAAGCTACCCAACTTTTTTTTGCTTCTTTGTTGATGTTCTTCTGTTCTCTATTGTGTACTTTTTACTTTTCTTTTTCCCCCTCCTTTCCTGCCACTCTAAAGAAGGCTACAATTAAGCGTGGATGTATACACATACACATAGATGTGTATAAACAGACACATATATATATATGCATAAACACTCATACACATATATGTAAGACCATACTATGTTTATTTCCTTCTATCATCTGTTTCTCTGAAGGTAGATAGCATCTTTCTTCATAAGTCCAAGTCTTTCCATGCTTTTCTTTTGTGAACTTTATTATTACAATATGAACCTTATTATTTTTTCTAACTCAGTAAAATAATTTTTAGTAACTTAATTTAGATGACATTGAATAAATAGATTAGTTAAGTAAAATTACAATTTTAAAAGTTATATTGACTTTACCCATGAACAACAAATATTAATTTAATTATTTAGATCTGAGTTTATTTGTATAAAAAGTGTTTTATGTTTATGTTCATATAGTTCCTGTGTCTGTTTTGGTAGGTATATGCTCAGATATTTTATACTGTCTAGGTATTTTAAATGGTCTAAAACAATATTGAATAATATTGCCAACACATAGTGTAGTTTCTCTATTTTTCACTTGTAATTAAATTTATTTTCACTTTAACTTTGTCTGAGATCATGATTACTATCCCCACTTTTTTTCGTACAAAATTCTACTCCTGCCCTTTATTTTATCTTTGTATGTATCTCTCATTTTTATGTTTCCTGAAAGCAAATATTGTTAAATTCAAAATTTTAATTAGCTATCCATTTCCATTTTATGGGTAAATTCATCCCATTCACAATCTAAGCTATAGTTACTTGTTGTGCATTTTCTTCCTCTCTATTTTTCCTCACTATCCTTCTGACTATATTTGCCCTATCCCTCCTCACTCCTCTGCTTTACTTTTACCCACTACTTAGCCCTCCTATTATTATAATCTACCCATCCCTCTAAAAGTCCCTCCTTTATCCTCTCCCCTCACACTATACCCTTGCCTTCTTCTTTCTTTCTGAATTTAGAAGACTTTTATACCCTTCTAGACATATATATTGTTCCCTCTTTAATCCATTCCTGATGAGAGCAAGGTTTTAACAGTACCTTCCCTCCCCCTACTAGCTTCTTCTCTTCATTTTTTCCTTTTATGCCTCATTTGTATGAGATAATTACTCCTTTTTATCTCTCCCTACAGTTTTTTTTTAGAATCACCCCCTCATACTCAGCTCAGCCCACACTTTTCTTTTGAACTACCCAAATGATGATGACAATCATAGGAGTATTTTCACATATATTAAGTAAACAATCTGACCTTATTGAGTTATATTTCTCCTGCATGTTAAATGTTAAATTTTCCCTTAAGTTCTGGGGGTTTTGTCACAAAATGTCCTTTCCCCCCCATTCAGGATTATACTTAACTTTGCTGGGTAAGTCACCCTTGGTTATAACCCCAGATCTTTTGCTCCTTAGAATATAGTATTCTAAGTCCTTCAACATAGTAACTCCTAGGTCCTGTGTAATCCTTATTATAGTTCCATGATATTTAAACTGGGTTTTTTTCTTGTTGCTTCTGACATTTTCTCCTTAACCTGGGAACTTTGAAACTTGGCTATGATATTCCTGTAAGTTTTTCTCCTGGGATCTCTTTCAGGTGATGATTGATGGGTCTTCTTTTTTTCTATTTCTATTTTGCCTTCTTGTTCTAGAACTTCAGTACAATTCTCCTTTACAATTTCTTGCAATATTGTATCAAGATTCTTTTTTTCCCATAATTTTCAGGTGGTCCAATTTTTCTTACATGATTTCTCCTCTATCTGTTCTCCAGATCAGTTGTTTTTCTGATGAGATGTTTCATTTTCTCTTCTTTTTTTCCCATCCTTTTTATTTGCTTTTATGATTTCTTGGTGTCTTAGAATGTCATTAAGTTCTCTTTGCCTGATTTTAGTTTTGAAAGAAATATTTTCTACCTTAAATTTTTGATTCTCTCTTTTCAATTGATCGACTCTCTTCATATTTTTCTTTGATTGTTCTTATTCCCCCCCCCCCAAATTTCTCTTACGAGATTTAAAAAATCCTTTTAAAGTTCTTCTAAGAACTCTTTTTGTGCTTGGGACAATTTGATGTTTCTCACTGAAAAAGGGGTGAGTTTTTTAGATCCATTATGTAACTCTGAATATGAACCCAGATCTTCTCTATCCCCATATACTCTCTATGGTTGGGTTCTTTCTCCTTTGATTACTCATTTTATTTATTTGTGTGTGTGTGTTTGTTTACTTTTTAGCAGTTACGAGTGTAATAAGTTGTAGTCCCAAGGAATGGGGAGTGATGCCCCAAGTCTCAGGTCCTTCTTACTATCATTTTCTGAGGTCTGTCTTGGGGCCCAACCTTGGGCTCTTTTCCCTGCTTCTAAGCCATGGCTAGTGCCCCCAACCACACTTACTGCAAATGATCTTGCTTCCTGTGGCCCCTCCAGTGTCTGCAAACTAGAGCTGCCCTCTCTTCCCTGGAGCTGAAATCAGGGACTCTGCCCTCCTTCAAGTGCCCACAGGGTCCCTGCCCCTTTATACCACACTCACCAGTTGTGTAGCTCCTTCTCCCTGGGAGCAGCAGCCCAACCCAGGAAATATCTGATGAGCATAGCTGTACTTTGCATCCCTTGACAATGGAAGATCCTGCAATCTTCTCCTACTCAGTCATCAGATGCCCCACCCACCACCCCACTATCTTCCAAATGAAAGTCTCTAAGTCTAGGGCTGCATCTCAACAACTGCTGCCAGGGTTTATTGTTTATTGAGTCAACCTGGAGATGTCTGCACTTCACTCAGGCTGAAACTCCACTCCTGGAGGCAGAGTCCTTCCTGGGGTCTTCTCAAATTGTCTTAGTAGGACAAGTGCATTGACGTTCTGTCTTTTTTTGTGGAGGAAATTTGGAGATCTGAAAGTTTTTCTGACCTACTCCACTATCTTCCCAGAATCCCTCTAAATATCTATTTTTATCACATTCTTTCAAAAATTCAATTCATAAGCTAACATCATCCAATTTTTTAAAGTTATTCTAAACAGCATTTCTGAAACAAGGATTTCACAATAAAAGAGGATTTAGAAGCACAATAACATACACAATACCAGATATTTAAAACATGAAACATAATTGATTACATGTCAGATGGTGTAAGTGCATTTCCAAATTATCTTTAATAGAAAATCATTTTTTCCTCTGTCATTAATCTGGTACAGATTTATCAAGTATGGAACAATTTTTTTCAGTCTTTTCAGGTGTGTCCAACTCTTCATGACTCTATTTGGGGTTTTCTTGGCAGAGATACTGGAGTGGTTTGCCCTTTCCTTCTCCAGCTGGTTTTACAGAGGAGGAAACTGAGGCAAACAGGGGTAAGTGATTTGCCCAGAGTCGCACAGCTAGTGTCTCAGACCAGATTTGAACTCAGGATGATGAATCTTCCTGACTGCAGGCCCAACATTTTATCTACTATACCACTTAGCTGCCCCTATGGAACAATCATATCCAATGAAAGAAATAATAACAATAGGTAACTTTAATATAGTGCTTGCCATATGTCAGTCACTCAATCCTTATGTCATTTTGATCCTCATAACAACCCTGGGAAGTAGATACCATTATTATTTTGCTCTTAGATTGCTTAGATCAGGAAACTGAGGTAAACAGAGCTAAGTTGCTTAGATCACATAGCTAATAAATTTTGAGACCAACAGTCCCTCCTCTGAAGGACTTCTCTTCCATTTAAATCACCATTTCCTTACTTAATTAAATTTTGATCATTTTTAAATTGCTCCCTGATTTAAACAAAATTTTCTCTTTTCATGGTCATGAAAAGGTTAACAAGAGGCAGCTATAAAATGCAAACCAAATACCTATATTTTTTTCTTCACTCTGAGATTATTTTCAAACTAGCTGTCTTCCTTCACTACACTAAAACAATGTTTGTCAATCTTTAGGGGAAACGTGATTTAAGCCTTATTTACTCCTGAAGTTTTTACAGAATTTAATTCTTAGTTTTCCTTAAAACAAATTCTACACCTTGTAGAGAGTAGATATTTTTGTATATGTTAAGCTTCTGCTAAGTGCTTATCACATGGGACAAAGAGAAGGGAATGAGTTCCTGAAATTACTCGAAGTCTCAGGAATTCTCCCCTGCAGCCTTAAAATGATTAATCTCCAAATTTACAAAATCTACTGAAATGTTTTTAGCAGTCCTACAAACCAAGCAAAAGTTTTCTTTTCTTTGATTATCTGATTTTATCTTTGTAATCCCAACATGGCTAGGGCTGAAATGATGGAGAAAAAGTATCTGTGTGTTTGGGTGTGTGCATGTGTGTGTGTGTGAGTTTCAATCCAACCTCCCACAGAAAACCTAAAGTGGGAGTTAGTCACACTAGTTAGTCTGTTTACTGGGACAGAGAGTTTTTGGCATCTGGGAGAGCTATTTCAAGTACAAAACTTCATTAATCTTCCCCAGCATTCTAAACTCTGGCTATAGCTTTTTTGCAGTCTTTCTGGCTGGCTGTATTTTCCCCCTAGAAATTTTTCAAGGTAGCAGAATCCACAGACGATGTTAAATACGACACAAGACAAAGATTTTCCTACGTTTTACAAAGAAACAAACAAAAAAGATAAAATGGCAGACGAACACATTCTTGCTCGTCTTTTTTTTTTTCTTTTTTTTAAGCAATCGGGGTTCAGTAACTTGCTCAAGGTTACCCGGCCAGTTATTTCTGGGTGTGGTGCTGAGTGTCTGAGCCCGGGATTCGATCTCCAGGTCGTACCAACACTGGAGCTGGTGCTCTTACTCACTGAGCCACCTGGCCGCCCCGAAGCAATTGGGGTTAAGTAACGTGCTCAAGGTTACACGGCCAGGTGTTTCTGGGTGGTTGCTAAGTGTCTGAGCCCGGGATTCGATCTCCAGGTGTTCTCAACACTGGAGCCGGTGCTCTTACTTGCCGTGCTACCTGGCCGCCCCCTTTCTTTTTTTTAGTTTGTAATAATGAAGAGTCGAATTAGCCAGGTCTGTGCTAAATGCTTTTAAGCACCTTTATTTGAGGGACTGATCTATGATGAGAGGGATTTACAGGGTCAGAGAGGGTCTCTGAGCTGAGGTGGAGTCAGAGGGGAATCTCTGTTGGGAAAATGGGTCAACTGAGCCGGGATGAGGGAGTCTAAGGGGGTCTCTGATATGGAATAGGGGTCAGAAGGGGGAATCTCTGAGCTGGGATGGGGGTGAAAGGGCCTCCCTAGTAAGAGATGGGGGTCACAGAGTGAGTCTTTGAGCCATGGTAGAGGGATAACACACATAAACTTAAACTTTATCATAGCTTGGAAGAATTTGGGATGGAGAGCTGGAGTCTGATCTGAGGACAGGGTAGTTTTCCATGAAAAGTTCCTTTAGTGAAAGATTAACTGGAGTACTCTAGGCAGTTTTTTCTGAAAGGCCGCTGTCCCTAGGGTCAGAGTCCTGACTCAAGCTAGCTTGACTTGTCAAAAATTGTGGTGGATAAATAACTGAGGAAACAATCCACGCTATATGATTTATGAGCAAAACAGGCATAATAAATAAATCAGTGGACTCAATTGGTCCAAAGACCCTGAATGGAGTGAGACAGATTTTTATCTATTGAAAACAATTAACCAAATAAAACCAATTCATTTAAATTAATTTAATTTAAATTAATTTTTAAAAATAAATTAAATTTACATTTTAAAAAAATTAACCAGTACACAAAATTAGATATTCTGATATCTAATTAGAGGAAAAATTAGGGACTTTCCAAGTTGGGAGGGGAAGAGTGCACAGGTGCACCTGAGTTCAGAAATAAAGGTGTTCCACTGTATTCAGTCAAAGGAACACAGGAATGGTAACTGATTGACCAGTAATGGGGCCAGTTTCCAGATAAGACACGAATCACATAATTGTGAGAAAACTCTTTGCATCAATCTTCAGATCTGACTGGGTTTCTAATCAGTGTAACCAAGGTCCTTAGTTAAGGTCTTCAATCAGCAGGTAGTGGCGGTCCACCTTCCCAGCTACACAGGGCTAGGTTCAAACCATGTAAAAAAGTTTTCTCACAATTTCCGCAATGGAGTAAAATTGAATGGAAAGGGAGCTGGGCTAGCTCCAGTAGGGAATCAGAGGATGAAGCCTCTATGCTTCACTCAATTCCTGCACCCATAAGTTTTCTTCATTGTGCTAGTTTTCCCTGCTTCCTCATTTCCTCAGCCCACAAGCAGGTTTTATTTTGCTGCATGGTAAACTCTTTGTGGAATTTCTTTATATTCCCATTACTTGGTTGTTTTCATTTCCCTAATTTCTAGCTGTTGTCAGGTGATGAGGAGGATTTGGACATCTGCACAGCTTCCCACTCAGCTCATCTTTCCAGAACCCTCAAGGAAGCAGATTTCTAGCTCTGTCTGACAAATAATTTCCTGAAAACAAGAATAAGTCTGTAAGTGAAAAAAAATAGTCTTGTTTGAATTTCCCATCCTTTGAAGCCTTCCTTTGGTGACTTGATAACCATTTGTTGTAAAGAGAACTCCTCTGGGTAGTTATTAGATTAGATGAACTCTGAAGTCCTTTCCAGCAATTCAGTTGCTATAATTTCTTTTCTTATGTAAGGTAGACCACAAGTAATCTCACTGTGTCCCCTTCTCTCTCTCTCTCTCTCTCTCTCTCTCTCTCTCTCTCTCTCTCTCTCTCTCTCTCTCTCTCTCTCATAGACCAATGACTTCTACTTAGATTTTGACAAATTCTATAACTAAAGGGATGGTTTTGAACATTCTGAAAGGAAAGTGACAATCACTGGAATCCTCCCTTCTATATTACAAGCAATCTCTTCTATTTTAAATTTCTTAAATTTCAGAAATTTAATTAAATTAATTAAATCTGCAGCTTGATTCTCTCCTATCACGTTGACACGAGTTGCTGTAATGCCATGCACAAGCAGCTTTCCAGAAGACTGCTACTGTGAATAGCTTTTAAGGTTCTGATTTCACAATATAGTGAACACTCTATTCCATAACAAATCAAAGCAAAATATCAACAGAAAATCAGCTTACAGCATTCACAACATTACAGATTATCACAGAAAATCACAATATAGTATTCACAACACCTTATCATTAAAATGGCCACATAGTTTTCACCAAAGTGGTCACAATATTTAGAACAAAGAACAATCATCTCAAAGTACAATAGTCAAAGTCTTCCACTCATGGGGCAACTAAATTAACTCCATCAGTCACTTATCAATCGACTTCTACGTATCATTAATACACAAAACCCTCCACCCCTGGGTCACTAGCAAACTACAATTCCATAATTACTCAGTATCCACGAAGAGATCTTTTCATGTTGACTTGGGTCTGGTTCTCAGATTCCCTGGATCCCCTCCCATGGTCCCAGATTCTATCTGGATTCACCTGGGTTCAGTGGCAGACAGCTCCCAGTTCCTTGTCCAGCTCTCTGGGTAGGTCCTGCTCCACACTGAAGTTCACAGGGTCCAGTCCATCTCAAATCCTTCACAATTTCTGTTCCTGGGAATTCAAGGCTCAACCAAGCCACAAACAGACAAAGTCCCTGCATCCTGGTCATGCTTCCTCAGTCTTCTGCAACTTGTTCAAAAATCAGAATCACCTTATCCAGCCTGGGGGAGGGGACTCCTGGGCTCCTGGGATCCTCCTGGCAGCTCCTTCTGCCTCCACAATGCTCCAAGAAATTCTGACTGTGCCTCTCTGGGGCTTTTCTTTTATACACAGCATCAGCTACTTCCTGTTTCAGCCAACCCCTTCCTGTGACTTCAGCCACAAGAGACAGGAGTCCATACCTTCTGTTTCCCCAACAGAGGTGTGATCAGTTACTAAGTGCCAAGTACCTGCTACCTTTGTCAACATAAAGGGATCTTCAAATTCAAATTACATTAGCAATACAGTTGTCATGTTATGACTCCTTCTTCTGTTTCATTGCTACCAGACTGTAAACTCCTTGGGGCTTTGTTTCATCTTTGTAACCCTAGCACCAAGCCCAGTTGTGATAGTAATGGCAATTAAAGATTCCCCTGTATTGGCTTGGCTTTCAAACTGATTGTGTTAAAACCCAGAGCTTGTTAATCCCACCTGTGGGATGGACTTGTTGATGTGAAAAGAAAGTCCTGAACTGGGAGGAGCTGGTGACATTGTAGAGACAATGGTAGATTTGGAGAGACAAGAGAGAGGCAGAAGAACTTTTTGGAAGCAGCACCCTCGTGGAGGCTGAGAGAGAGACTGAGAGAATTGCTGGGGGCCACTTTGAATTGCCCTGGACTTTTGAGACCTGCCCCCTTAGCTGCCAAGGATTGAGGAGACATGGCTGTTTTGCTGGTACTTTGTCTGTCTGTTTTGATGTTGTTTTGCCAGATTTGTCCACTGGTGAAAGACAGTCCTTTTGTTGAAGAAGTCCTGGAACCTGGCTTTTGGTTAAGAAGCCCTGAGACTGTCCTGCAGACAGAGAGTGAATACTGTCCACTGGTGAAGGACAGTGCTGTTGTTGCAGGGGTCTGGAGACTGTCCTGCAGACAGAATGAATACTGTCCACTGGTGAAGGACAGTGCTGTTGTTTCAGGGGTCTGGGAACCTTTCTGTTGGTGTGATAAGCATTTATTTAATCCTCCAGTACTGGAATGACTTTGTGTTTACCTCTCCTTTTCAAGATTCTTATGTTCCTTCAAGGCTTAGATCAGATTTTTCCTCCTCTGGGAACTCTTCTTTGATATGCCTCCACTCTCCAGTTTTACTTTTCTTTCTTCAAATGTCGTATTTATACATTTGTGTACATGTAGGTTCCCCTTTCCCCTATCTTCATTTCATGTAGGATGATTTTTTTGCCTTTTTATCCTGAATGCCTAGTGAAATACCTTACACAGTAAACAGTAGGTGCTGTTTAAATGTACATTGAATTAATTGTTGAGTTAAATTGACCTTGGAGGTCATCTAGTCCAACCTCCTCACCTGACAGACAGGGAAACACACTCAGGAAAAGGGAAGTGACTTACTCAAGGTCTCAAAGTTATTAGCAAGCACAGCTAATGCTCATAGCTCTAGAGCTGGAAGGAAACTCTGAAAACATTCAGTCCAACCCCCTCATTTTACAGATGAGGAAACTGAGTCACAAAACGGTCATGTGATTTGCCCAATATCTCAGAGATAGTAAATGACAGGTGTAGGACTTGAACCCAGATTCTCTGGCTCCAAATCCAGCTCCCTTTCAACTGTACATTGTCAGAGTCAGGAGCAGACCTCAGGTGTCTTTACTTGAGTTTTTTTTTACTGTCTCTGACACTAGCTACATGATTCTTTAAAGTGACTCTCTCAGTCTCCTCACGTGTGAAATGGGGAATATACTTATTTAATATATATCATTATTATTGTACAATTTAATTTTTATTAATTTTTAAAAATTAACTTACAAGTATTCTCTTTCCTTCTCAAACTTATCCTCCCTTCTCCCTTTGGTGGGGATGCTGGTTAGGGGAGAAAAACAAAACCCTTCCAACAAATATGCATTGCGCAAATTTCCACCTTGGCCATGTCCAAAAACATCTGCCTCGCTCTGCCCCCTGAGTCCATCCCTTCTCTGTCAGGAGCTGGTGTCATTATCAGGCCCGTGGAATTGTGGTCAGTCACTGCATGAATCGTTAAATCTTTCCAAGTTTTACAACATTGCTATAAGGTAAATTGTTCTCCTGGTCCGACTCATTCATTGTCTCAGTTTGAAAAAAAAAAAAGGCATATTACCAGAGTTGTCTTGAAGAAAATATTTTGCAAACCTTAAAACTATCACAGAAATTGGCACAATTGTCACTCCTAGCACCGGGATCTTCCTATTTACTGCCTCCCTAATGTGTTTCTCTTGTAGGACTACAGGGTTGTAGGTCTACAGAGGGCTTTTGAGATTAATCCAATCTCTTCATATTATAGAGGAGGATACCAAAGGTCAGAGAGGTTAAGAGATTTGCTCTGGGTTGTATAACTAATAAGCAATAAGGCTCGGATTTGAATCCAGTTAGATTCTCAATTTAGTTGTGAGGCAATGTCTAGAATGGTGGTGGCCTGGAACTCAGGAAGACCTGTGTTCAAATCTTACCTTTAATACTAGGAAGTCACAACCTCACTTAACCCCAGGGCTGTAGAAATGTTGGCTGTTCCCATTGTTACACACTCACAGCTTATCCTGGTGTGGAGGAGAGTGGTCCTTGGTGGAGAACCTAGCTCCACATCTGGTCTGGGGGAGGGAAGGAGGGAAGGGAGTTGGGTGTCTTACATCACAGCAAGAAGTTTTCTTTTCCCCTCTGGTCTCTGCAGCTGCAGGCCAGAGTAAACTCAAGTAGCGCCTTGCCCACAACTAACTTCTCCCTATTCAGGTCTTGTGGTCACAGCAGCTGGCTTCTGCTCTGGAGAAATGAGCCCAAATCCCAAGGAAATGGAACCTGTTCTGTGAATCCCCCTGAGCGAAGGGGACAAGGTGTGAGCAATTGGGTGACCCCAGCCTCCAGCTGAGCCCTAGGGCAGGGACTGTCCTCTGGGGGTCATCCTGGCCAGCTGGGCCCTGAAGATGGAAGGGGCCTGGAGGGGGCTCTTTCACATCCTTCTGGCTGTATCCTGGGCTTCCACAGAGAGTGACATCCAAGGTCAGGATTTTCTCCTCCTTTCCTTTCCTCTTACTTGTGGAAATTTACTTGCCAGTCTCTAGGACCTTCCTTCTTACTGGTCCTCTCCTTCCCTTCCCCACACATACTCATTGGATTTGGAGTCTGGGGTCTTCTTTGGATCTGGGACTTTGCTGCTTAACTCCCCTAACATTATGTACATTCCCTGAAAGCAAAGGCTGGTTCCTGTTTTCTTTGCTCCTAGCACCTAGCACAGGCCCTGACATATAGGAGACAGCAAATGTTTGTTCATTGATTGATTGCATGGTCTTGACATCACTGCTCTAGGACTCAGTTTTCCCATTTGGAAAATGATAAAATTGGATGGTCTCAAAGACTCCTTCTGTCTCTGACATCCTATCTTCTTTTTTTTTTTTATTTAAGCAATCAGGGTTAAGTAACTTGCTCAAGGTTACATGGCCAGTTATTTCTGGGGTGTGGTGCTGAGTGTCTGAGCCCTGGATTCGATCTCCAGGTCGTCCCAACACTGGAACCAGTGCTCTTACTCACTGAGCCACCTAGCCGCCCCTAAGCAATGGGGGTTAAGTAACTTGCTCAAGGTTACACGGCCAGGTGTTTCTGGGTGGATGCTAAGTGTCTGAGCCCGGGATTCGATCTCCAGGTCAATCCTGACACTGGAGCCGGTGCTCTCACTCGCTGTGCTACCTGGCCACCCCGACATCCTATCTTCTAAGAGTCCTCCTACTTTTGACATTCCATGTTCTAAGGTTCCCTCCCAGTTCTGACATTCCCTGTTCTAAAGCCCCTCCCAGCTCTGACATTCTCTAAGGCCCCTCTCAGCTCTGACATTCTCTAAGATCCCTCTCAGCTCTGACATTCTCTAAGATCCCTCTCAACTCTGATATTCCCTGTTCTAAGGCCCCTCCCAGTCCTGACACCCCCTATGCTAAGGCCCCTCCTAGTTCTCATATTCCCTGTTCTAAGACCCCTCCCAACTCTGACATCCCCTGCTCTCAGGTCCCTCCCACCTCTAAATCCTGTTATACTTTGATGTAAGCTACCTTTTTGTCATTTTTTCCCTCATTTTTTATTTCTCCTTTATGTTCTATTCTTCCCAGCACAAACCTTCTGTGTGTGTGTGTGTGTGTGTGTGTGGTTGTTTTTTGTTTTCTCTTCCCTCCCATCTGTCATATCCTTTCCAGAGCCTGGGCAAAGTTCTCAGGTTAGGCCAAGGAGAGGCAAATGGTCTAACCATTGGGTACATTCCAGGGGAATCTTCTCATGTGTCCCCCACCCCAATTCCTTTCATCTCCAAGATTTTGAAAAATATATTTGATGTCTGCATTTCATAATTCCTAGAAACTTTCCCAGGTATTCCTAGAAAGGTGAAGGGAAATGGGCAGAGATGATGGTTCCTTAATCATTTGACTTCCTCACTGGGGTCCACTTTCCTGAGACCCCAGGAGAAAGGTGGATAGAACTGGGAAAGAGCTTTGTAGTGTCAAAGACACTGTAGCATAGGAGAGTAACTAAAGTTACCTCAACATCCTCAGAGACCCACAGCCCTTAGAGCAGTTTACCAACCTGGAAATCAGGAGTGTTTAGAGAATTCTGGAAGAGTTCTGACAATGGATTCCTTGGGAGAAGAAACTGATTATTATTATTATTGGTATTCCCAAAAGCTTAGCAGAGGGCTTGGGATAGTAGGCACTTAATAAATGTTTGTTGATTGACTTCTCTTGTAATGCATCAATTAATAAGCATTTATTAAATACCTACGACTTGACACTGGGAACAATGAAACAATCCTTGCCCACGGAGAACTTCCATTCAATCAGAAAAGATGAAATGTACACTAATGAGTGTACATAAAATTGACAAGCATGGAAGAGGTCCTTGGTTATGGTGGTGACAAGAAGGGGTTATTTTGTAACTGGGAATGGTGGGTGAGAAAGTAATGAGTGGTCTTCTTCTTTCCCTTTTGATTCACAGAAAGCATTCCCCTTCAGACCCTAAATTGCCATAATGACTTCCAGACTAGTATTATGTGTCAATGGGAGGAGGTCGCCAATGCCCAACGCTATCTCAACCTGACTCTTTACCGCCAAATATATGAGTGAGTATCTGAGCACCCAGGGTTCCAGACAGAAGAGGAAAGAAGGCATCTTTCTTCCAGGGCTAAGGCCAGGGTCAGGTCTAGGATGGAGGGAGTTTGGAGAGAGAGAGAAGAGAAAGAGAAAAGGTCTAAGTGGAGAAGAGATCTCTTAGGATCTGCTGTGCCCTAGAAGGATGACAGAAGGTTAGTGTTTGGATTCGCTAAAATACTAAAGTGAGGAAATGACTAACCACTCCAGTATCTTTGCCAAGAAAACCCTGAATCAGGTCATTAAGAGTCGAGTCAGATATGACTGAAAATGGCTGAAGAGTCTTCTCTTTGAAGAATAGTGATGATAATATTTTTCAGTTTGATTTTTAAAACATCATTGAATCTACTTTCAAGGGAACAGAAACTAAAGGGTTTGCTGATCCTTGATCATTTTTTCCCCAGCCTTGAACACATCTACCATATAGAATCATAAATTTCAATTTGACATCCTCTTTGAGCACCTGAATTGCACATATACATTCCCCTCCATAGTACCTTTTCCTGAATTTTTAAAGAATTCACTGAGGAACTCCTGCATCCTGTTTATTTTCCTCCAAACTAACTCCAGCTAAGCTAGTTTATACAAATTACCCTAAGGT
The DNA here is from genome assembly GCF_028583685.1 of Petaurus breviceps papuanus. NCBI lineage: Eukaryota > Metazoa > Chordata > Mammalia > Diprotodontia > Petauridae > Petaurus > Petaurus breviceps. The sequence continues at coordinate 12,651,181 of NW_027185720.1, forward strand.
GCTTCTCCAAGCACTTCAAAAGTGGGTGGACATGGAGCCAGCTCCTTCCATTGGTAGTTCTGCTGATAGAGAAGATTCTTATAATCCCCATAAGCCACTTGAAGAAAGGATCCTAAAATCCAGAATTGAGTTGGTAGGGACCTCACAGACCATCTATATCAATGAAGTGAGACTCAGAGGTTGTGATTTGTCCAAGACCACACAGGCAGTAGGCATCAGACTGGGCATTAAAGCCATGTGTGTGACTCCAAAACCAGAGCTCATTCAACAGTACCAGAGATTCCAAGAAAAGAAAGAATTCCTAAATATATCTCAGAGGAATACCAAGGATTTTCCTACTCTTGAAGTCTGATTAATTTGGGCAAGATGATGTGACCTTTCTACCATGTGTCTATGCATGTTAGAGACAGGATCTGGATCTGACTGGTCCCTGAACCTGATTCCATGTGCCCCTTCTAATTTTTCAAATTCAGTTAGTCAAAAAACATTTATGAAGTACCTACTATGTTCCAGGAAATGTGCTAAGTGCGGGACATGCAAACAAAGCCCCTGAAGTCTCTGTCTGGGGTCCTGGCCACAGTCTTAGCTTCTCTTAGTTGGGAAAGACCTCAGAAGTCATCAGATATCCCATGGTTCATTGGTGTCCTCTTTTTACCAGCAATGAGAAACCAGTGCAAGTCATCTGTTCTGATCAGAATGCATCCTTGCCCACGTGCCGGTTCCAATCCTGCATACCCAGGACTTGCTTCATTCACCAGAATGTTTTTGTTACAAGTCAGGTAGACATCTTTAGCTTCAAAACAGATCAACCACTGGAGCTCCAGCTCAATGTCACCCTGTCCCAGAACAGTGAGTGGGGCCAAGAGGGAGGGAGGGAGGAAAGGAAGCCTCTCTGGCCCCCTTCTCCTGGGTACATATGATTGGCAAGCTCCCTAAGGGGAGCCAGGGCGTGGGGATTGGGACTGAGAATGCGGATGGTTTTGTATGGCAGCTGGCTGAGGTGGAATGGGTAAAAGATAACTTCCTTGCAAGTATGGCTCCTTTAGCCTTTCCTCAGGTTAAAGACCTTGGGTGAAAATCAAACTTATAACCTCAGAGAAGGATATGCTCATAAATAATGACCAGCAATCCCTTAGGATGAGTTTCTTAGCATCATAGTGCCAGGCTTAGAGTTGGAAGAGTCCTGTATTCATGGGTGCAGGCTAAGACAAGATTATTTAGTTGAAATTATGGCTATTCATTGATTGAGAGCACCCTGCCCCCCAGACTTTCATTTGATTGATGACGGCCTCAGGGAACAGAGAGAAGGCAACTCCTCAAATTGACTTTCTCATGCTAGACCCAAAACTGAATTGAAAACTTAGGGGGAGGAACTTAGTGTCTCTTCATATCACCCAGTTCTTTTTAAGAAAAAAAAAAAGGAATTTCAATAGCTTTTATTTTTACCTCATCTTCATTTTAGAAACTATCCTCCCCCTCCTCTAAGAAACCATCCCCCGTTATAAGGAATTTTTAAAAGAAGAAGAAAAAGAAAATCAGTTCAGCAAACTAATCACCAAATCAGCTGAGTCTTACAGCATATGCCAGATTTCACACTCACAGTCCTCCCCATCTGCAGAGAAGAGGAGGAGGCACATTTCTTTTTTTATCTCTTCTCTGGGGCCAACCTTGGCCATTACTCACAGCATGTTTAATTTCATGTCTAGTCATTTGTTTTTAATTTCCCTTCTTTCATTTATCTTGCTGCCCTCACTTAGGGCATGCTGTTTTCCAGGTTTTGTTTATTTTGCCCTGTAAGTTCCTGTTTCTAAGAGTCTCCCAACACTTTTCATTTTGTGATATACTCACCATTTCTTTCAACACAGTGATAATCACTTGCCTTTATGGGATGTGATGTGTGTGACCAATGACTATGTCATTTCCAGCTTCTTGTTCACAAAAAGGGCAGTTTTAGGTATTTTACTGTGTCCTCAAACCAGGTCATGGAAATAATCACTTTCTCCCACTCCTCACTTCCAGTTCGACCTCCCACTCCAGAGAATCTCAAGGTTATGGAAAATGGAACCACAGGCTTCCTGCTTTCATGGACGATGCCCCAAAACTGGACCCAGAACTTCCCACCATCCCTGGGGGAGCTAAAATTCCAGGTGGCTTATAAGAGACAGTGGGAATCATGGGAGGTATGGAACGTCAGTCTGGTGAGGCCAATTCAGTCCCAGCCACCCAAGCAACCTCCACCTACTGCAACAGCATTGATCTCACCTCTCTTTTCAATTCACCAACAGGATGCTTCTACAATGAACTCCTCCATGTCCCAAGTTTCCCTGGGGCATGATGGCCTCATTCCTGACAACCTCTATGTGGCCCGAGTGAGAGCCATGATATCTGGAGGACGTTCTAGCCTGTGGAGTTCCGAGGTTCCCTGGGAATCACAGGAAGGTAACTCTAGGATACAGATCCACCCCAGGTCTTGGAAGGGGGAGGGCAAAGACTCTTTAGACTCTTCCAAGGTCCCTTTCCCTGAGACTGACTTTTGTGAAGCAGCCTGGTGCAGAGTCTAAGATTGGGAGTCAGAGAACCTGGGTCAAATCCTGGCACTGCTACTCAGTAGTTGTGTGGTATTGGACAAGTCACTTATCCTTCCTGGGACTCAGTTATTGATTGATTGATGAGGGAGGATGAATTAGATGTCCTTGTAAGGTCTAATAACCTATCCTCTAACCCTACTGACTTGGGAATAAGGAATGGATGAATAAATAAATAAAAACAAATTATTGAGCATGTACTATGTTCAAAGCTTTCTGGAGGATACAGATAGAAAATCAAGACAGTCCTTGCCCTCAAGGAGCTCACATTCTAAAGGGAAAGATGATACATAAAAAAGGAGTTAAGCTTCAGATGAACAGGGAATATCAGAATTGGAAGGGAGCTTAGAACAGGGGATGTCAATGCTGGGAGGGAGCTTAGAACAGGGAATGTCAGAGCTGGGAGGGAGCTTAAAACAGGGAAGGTCAGAGCTGGGAGGGAGCTTAGAATAGGGAAGGTCAGAGCTGGGAGGGGCCTTAGAACAGGGGATGTCAGAGCTAGGAGGGGCCTCAGAACAGGGGATGTCAGAGCTGGGAGGGGCCTCAGAAATAGCGATGTCAGGGCTGAGTTTATATGAAGAGGTCCATGGGTCATGAGGGTTGGTAATAGGTCAGATGGTGGTAGCCAGGTGTCCAGAGGGTCTGCAGATAAGCCATTGAGATCCTTCATCTTTATAGAAGGTGTAGTTGGTGCTGCCATGGTTGCCCAAGTGTTCTTCCTGCCTGGCCACAGGGCAGCCTGAGCTGGGGGAGGTGAAAAGGTAGAAGAAGGGATAAGATCATTCCCCCCACCCTGTGGGAAGCTGTAATACTGTTCTATTTATGCTAGGAAGGAGTTCTTTTTCCTTTGGGCCCTCAGCCCTACCGTGATAGATGCATCGGGAACAGTACTTAAAGGCTTGGTGGCACTTAGCCCAGAGATGAGGTCCCTTGTGAAAGGCTCTGAGCCATCCCAGGACTCAGAGCAGGGAAAGACCTTGAAGGTCATCCAATGGGTCATATTCCTAAAACACAAGAACCTTCTTACTAAGCGACCCTGTTGGGGATACTCACCTATAAGGACTGGCCTGTGGAAGGGGGCTTTTGCTTATTTTTAGTTACTGTAGGTGGGAGAGTGAAATTTAGGGAAGATTTCAGACCATTGCAAGGAAGAGCTTTCTCATGATTAATACAGCCCAGCAAGGGAATGTTGTTACACTGAGCTACTTATCAGTGGGGAAGCAAAGGTTAGAAAGTGATCACTAAATAAATGCATGTGGATTCATCCTGGTGGGGGATGTAGGGAAGGGCAGGGATGGAGTAGTGCAGGAAGGCAAACACTAAGATCAATAGAATTCCAAGTCATCATTACATGAGTGTCTCTGGGCCTTAGTTTATCAATCTATCCAACTAGAAGAGGTTGGAGCTATGGGATATCTCAGGTCCTTCCCAGCTCTTACATTCCTTGTTCTAAGGCCCCTCTAGTTCTTACATTCCCTGTTCTAAGGCCCCTCCAGCTCTTACATTCCCTGTTCTAAGCTCCCTCCCAGCTCACACATTCCATGTTCTAAGGTCCCTCTCAGTTCTGACCTTCCCTGTTCTAAGGCCCATCCCAGCTCTGACATTCTGTGTTCTGAGACCCCAACCTATCTTGACATCTATTATTCTAAATACTGTAATATATTTCTCACTAACCAGACCACAGAAGAAGTAATAACCCCTTGTAAGGAGATGGGGCTTTTCCTTTCTACCACGATCTTTTAAACCTCTTTTCTTTTAGACCTCTGAGAACAATGCAGAGCCAATATTTTCATTTCATAAAATAGGAAACTGAGGCCCAGGAAGCTTCAGTGGCTTTTTCCAGGTAGAGGCAAGGGCTGGGGCCAAGGTGCCCCCCATGAGGACATGCTGCCTTGGGCCATCTTTATACCAGGTTTCTTCAGACCTAATTCTCCAGGCTCTAAAGGTGATGCTAGGAATGTGGGCAAATCCCTAGTGTCTCCAGGAGAGGGAGTAATGCCATAAGCTGAAAGCCATTCACTGTATCAGAAATGGGTCTTTGCTCCAGCCCAGGGAAGGGTCCTGTTCCACTTCAGAGTTTAATGAGCAGAGTTTAATCCCCAGGGGATGCGGCTCAACCGAAGAATCTTCAGTGCTTCTTTGATGGACACAAAGAGCTGAATTGCACCTGGGAAGTCAGGGCCGAGGTTGCCAGCTCCTTCTCCTTTGGGCTCTTCTACAAGGTTGGTGCAGATGCAAGGTGAGTGACCCCTTTCTGAACCTGGTACAACTATCTCGGCTTCTCCCTTATTTTGTTTGTTACTGGAGGGGACTATAAGCTCCATCCAACTTGACACAGCAACCTGAAAGTCCTAAGCAATGCTTTAAAAACATTATTGTTGCCTTTAAAAAAAGACTATTGCCATTTCTGCTTATCCCAAAGAAACTTTTGTCATAACAAAGAAAGGGTTTCAAGTAAAACCAACCAAAAAAGCATCCTGTGCAGGAGGAAGTATTGGCCACATTCCACGTCTGTAGCCCCTCCATCTGTCTCCTGAGAAGGGAGGTCTGCCTAATCCTATGCATTTCTTCAAGAGGGAAATCCACGCAGCTTTATGGTGCTTTAATAGAATTGTAGTGTCTAGAGATCCAACTTTCCAGTTTTCTTCCTGAAAACTTTCTTCCTTTCTTTTTATTTCCAGCCTTCTTTCTGTTCTTTGTACAAGACTCTCCATTTCCCATCGCTGTTTGTGTTGCTTAGAATGCACAGTATCTCTCTCTCTCTCTCTCTCTCTCTCTCTCTCTCTCTCTCTCTCTCACACACACACACACACACACACACACACACACACACTCTCCAAGGAGGAGACATGAGGTAAATAAGACTGGTGTAGACATGGTAAATAGTGATCTGAAAGGGGAAGGCTCTAGCAACTGAAGTGAGGAACTTGGGAGGGAGGTGGAGAAAGGGCTCCTCTAGGAGATGGTGCTTGACCTTAGTCTTGGAGGATGCCAGAGAAGCCAGGACGCACAGGTGAGGGGGGACCAGGGCAAAGATATTCACTGGAGTTCTGTTCCCCACAGGAAGGAGTGCACCCCTGTGCACAAAGAGAGGAAAATGGGCAGCCCCTATGTCCAGTACAGATGCCAGATTCACGTCCAGGAATCCTTTCACCAAAGCCAGTACACAGTCACCGTGCAAACCATGGGGCAGAAACGTTTATCTAGTCACAAGCACAGTGAGTAGCCCAGAGTCTCAGGGATGGATCACCCTCAAAGTTAAGTTACAAAATGGGTATTAAACACCCCAAAGCATCAACCCCCGTGTGAGACATAGGAGACCTATGGAAATCTCTTTTTTGTCCCAAATCACTTTCTTCCTCATGACAGCCCTAAGTGGGGTATGCTGGTATTGTTATCCCCATTTTACAGGAGGACTCACACAGGTAGGGAGAGTCAGCAATGACTTTCAGCCCAGGATTCTCAACTTCCCCTGCTACTCCCTCTACTGTGTCCCCCAGTTTCTTATGGGGCAGACCCACAGACGAATAGGATCTTAGAGGAAAGAGAGAGAGAGACTATAGAGGGCTGCAGGTGGTCCTGGTGGTCTTCATGGAGGAGGCATGAGAAATGAATGGAGAGGAGGAAACAAACCTGGAGAAGGCACCTTACACCTTATGGGTGTAACCTCCCGGTTCTGACCTCCATAACCGAGCCCTGCTTTTTGGTCCAGCCTTAGTTCCTACACTGTGCATCACTCAGCCTCAAGGCAAGGAAATCACATTGCATGAATAATGGAGCTGGTTTTAAATCCTCTTTCTGTTAATTATGACCTCTGTCTGAATAGGGAATCATACCCTTACCTGCGGGTGCTCTGCCCAAAGGAATATAAATTTTGATTTCTGAAACCTCAAAAGATATCTCAGGGTGTAAGGCTAGTTTTCTTTTCTAAGGACCAAGCCTTAAACCCAAATCACTCTGGCTCTCATTGATTGGCCAACAGCAGGTCCCAGTTGTTTGGGCTCTGATTGATTTTTTAGAATGCACAGGCTTTCCTCCCAGATTGCTTTTTGCTTTTTTTTTTTAAACTAGGTAAAAGAGGCCATTCTTTGCCTCATTTCTTACCTAGCCTAAATCATCAAATGGGCATTGCCTCAGACAAATTGAAACCTGTTAAAAACCTTAGCTTAAAAAAGCCAAGGTATCCCCACTGTGTCCAGGCCCATGTCCCTGGCCATCTCCAGTCTTCCTTATCTTTATTTTGCCATTGGACTCGGATGGTTCCAGAGGGGAGAGAGAGATTGGTGACTTTGCACAGCCCTCCTTCACTTAAATCCAATTCATTTCCACATCATGACATCACTTTCCTGATGTCACACTCCTCTTAGAGAATGAAGGACAAACCACTTTTCCTGTTTGGGCTTCTTTTTCTGTAACCAGTCAAGGGAAGGGGTTAGACTAGATGGTTTGGAAAGTCCCTTCCAGCTCTGACATTCTCCTATGATTTATTAGCATCTTCAGCTATTCTGACATTTCAAAGGCTGCATTCTCTGCCTGTGGTCTGGGGTCCTTCTGGTCTTGAATGAGAAGAGGATGAGTCACACTCCAGAGTCCCTGTTTCCCCTCTCAATAGCTGGTTGAGTCACTTACCATCCTGTATTAGGGTCACCAGCAAGGTTGCCCCTTCATGGTGCTCTCATCCTTAGGTTATAGTCTAATGTTAGACTTTGTGGAAGCAGGACCACCCCTAAAGGTCTCTGAGCCAAAGGGTATACTCACATTTAGAATGGAGAAGCAGCCCTAAAGCTTGCTCTTTCTTCGTTGACCAAGGGATGAGAGATCGACACTAGCCTGTCTGGGGGTGATTTATGGAGCTTCCCTTTGGGGATACTCTGGTAATTTACCCAACACAACTTGGTTGTTTCTTTACTTCCCAGTAAAGCCACCACCACCATCTATTATAGTCAAGAAGACTGAAAACAACTACTGGCTCCAGTGGACAAAACCCAAAGTGGGTTTTGACATAGAGCAGTCCTATGAAGTCCAATACAAGAAGTCAACACAGTCCTGGGAGGTAAGCAGCTCTCACTGTGAGGGATGGGGAAGATAGAGTTGGAAGTGTGTATACAGTCATTTCAGTTGTGTCTGAAGTGTGGAGTTTTCTTGGCAAAGATACTGCAGTGGTTTGCCATTTCCTTCTACCACTCATTTGACAGATGAGGAAACGGAGACAAACAGGGTGAAGTGACTTGCCCAGGGTCACACAGCTAGTAAGTGTCTGAGGCTGGTTTTGATTTCAAGGAGATGTCTTGGTAAGATGTAGGGAGAGACCAGTTCCCTCTGGGGGAAGAACTGTGTGAGAATGATTTGAATGTAATGAGAACTGGGAGGGGAGAAGGAAGAGTGTGAATTTTAGAGGCAGAAGACCTGAGTTTGAATATGGCCTCTGCTACTCACTAGCTTTGACCCTGAGCCCATCACTCCCTTTCTCTGGGTCTCAGTTTTCCACATCAATAAAAAATAAAGGAGATTGGACTGGATGCTTTCTTAGGTTCTGGCTGACTAGAAATTCCATCATACTGTGTCTGATGTCGTGTGTTCTAACCTCTCTCCCAGATCTGTTATTCTCAGCCCTTCTTCTCTCCTTTGGTCTCTCTCTGCTTTGCTCTTTAGGAAGCCTGCAATGAAACCTTGAGAATTATCGTGGAAATGAACATTCCCGAGACTTCTCTGGAGCCAGCCACAAAATATATTGCCAGGGTGAGAGCAAGGGTCACCCATTCATCGTACGATGGGACATGGAGTGAGTGGAGTAATGAATGCCTCTGGACAACAGAGAAAGGTAGGTAGGCTAGAGGATGGGGCTAAGTCTGGGCTCCATGTGGGGCTCCCTCACCATGCTGTGATTGAATGGCCCTGGGCCAATGTGGCCTGGGCTACTCATATACAAGGAAGTTAAACACCCACCAGTGCCCCCAGCTTTGGATCCTGGGGCTGCGACTTGGGAGTATATACTCATAATAACAATCTTCATATTTTTATAACAAATCATGTTCTACAGAGCCCTCCCCTTGGAGTTACCCTGTGCAGGGATGATTTTCATCTTTTTACAGATGAAGGAACTGAGGTTCAGAAAGATAAATTGACTTGCCCAGAGTCCCACATCTGACATGTTTCTAGGCAACTCTTTTCTCTTCTTGTTCCATTTTTAAAATAAACAAGCTTTTAAGACAAAACAAAAACTCTCTGAACTAGGGAGGCAGTGAAGCACAATTAGAAAGACCTTGGACTAGGGGTCACTAGGCCTGGACTCAAGTTCCTAGCTCTGCTAATCCTCATTAGAACAGGAGCTTTCTGAGGGCAGGAACCTGGTTTTGTCTTTCTTTGCTTGGCACTTCATGACCATTTAATAAATGCATGTTGAGTCACTCTAAGTATCAATCCCTCATCTGAGGCCTCAGTTTCTCCATCATTAAAATAAGGGGATTAGCCTCAATAGTTTTCCAAGTCATTGACCTTCCTTGGTTCTGAGATTTTAGCTAAGTCCTTCCATGAACGTTTGTTGAACTGACTCTCTCTGCCTGAGACTGACCTTCCTTCTTGACTTTCTTTCTCCCTTCCCTAAGTCTTCCCCCCAGAGATCCTGGCCCTGGTGCTGGTCATCACTACAGTCCTGCTACTCCTGGGTGCCTGGTTCTGTTGTACCTTTGGAGTTAGGTAAGGCAGTTTTCTCAGCAGTGATGGTGATGGAGATCTAGTCAAACATTCCCCAGCCCCTTTGGAGAGGTTGCAGTAAGAAGCAGGTGATTGAGTGGAAATAACAATAACTACCTGTTAGGCAAGTCTCAGTTTCTTCATCTGTGTAATGGGGGGGGAGGGGTTGGCATCTCAGGTTAGTTCCAGGTCTAGGACTCTCTAGTACCTCAATATCTATGTACAATAGCTCTGACACTGATGTTTGCCTTCTGTAGTCAACAGTCAAGCTCAGCTCAGACCCTTTAGCCATACTGAGGGCTATCTACCCTATATTGGTGAAAATGAGATCACTTAGAAACATGGTGACTTAGATCTGTGGTCAGAGTCTAGTACCCATCACAGAATGTCAGATATGGGAGGAGCCATAGGAATTAGCTAGTCCTTCTCACCCTCCCCTCCCCACCCCCAAAATGGAATATGGAAGTCTAGAAAAGGGGAATGACTTGTCTGAGTTTGCACAGACAGAAATGGGGAATCAAGAAGATGAACCTTGGTTCTGATTGAAATGAATCTGTCCAGAACTTCTTCCACATGGTATGCTTTGTACCACTTTGTGAGCTATTTGAGAAAGACAATCAATATCCCTGCCCCCCACAATAAGCTCATTGTGTGATCTTGACCAAGTCACTTCACATCTCTGGGTCGCAGTTTCCCCACCTGTGAAATGAGGTCAATGGACTAGATGATTTTTCAGTTTACTCTTAGCTCAGACAATCCATATTCTAAGGTCGTTCTCAGCATGGACATTCAGTGTTCTAAGGTCCCTCCCAGCGCACACAATCCATATTCTAAGGTCCTTCTCAGCATGGACATTCAGTGTTCTAAGGTCCCTCCCAGCGCACACGGTCCATATTCTAAGGTCCTTCTCAGCACGGACATTCAGTGTTCTAAGGTCCCTCCCAGTGCACACGATCCATATTCTAAGGTCCTTCTCAGCATGGACATTCAGTGTTCTAAGGTCCCTCCCAGTGCACACGGTCCATATTCTAAGGTCCTTCTGCTTCCGATATTCTGACCCTTGCTACTCTGTGTTTAAGAGCCCTGCCCATTCTGATGTTTCCTATTCTAAGGGAGACTTTATGACCATGAGTTGCTATGACCTAAAATACCTCATCCAGGACACTCTTCATGCCTTCGACTGCCATTGCCTTGGGAAGCTTGGGAGCTAGTCTCTCTTTTTTAGGGAATAGAAATAAAACTAAGCACTGGAGGGGCTAGTCCCTGCCTTGAGGAGTTCAGCATTTCTCAGGCTGAGCTCTAAGCACACCTTCTGAGTGGGGAGGGAGTGAGGCCTGAAGAGGCAAGCTGTCCTCTTTCCCACCCACTAGGAGCATCCAGGTAAGGAGAAAGGTGAGCCTCAAATATGTGCCTTTTCTTTACAGAATGAGGACAAATTGGGAAAACAAGATTCCCAACCCAGGTAAAAGCCACCTGTTCCAGGTAAGAGACCAGATGAATGAGGCCCAGATAGCTCCCACAGGCCCACTCACCTCTCTTCCTCTTCTTAAAAAGACCTGGCTAGGGGGTGGCTAGGTGTCGCAGTGAATAGAGCACTAGCCCTGGAGTCAGGAAGATCTGAGTTCAAATCCGAACTCAGACACTTATCACAAAACTAGCCATGTGCCCCTGGGCAAGTCACATAACCCCAATTGCCCTACCATCTCTCCTCCAAAAAGCAAAAATGAAAATCTTAAAAAAAAAAAACAAACCTGGCAAGGTAAAGGCCCAAGGTTCCACCGCTGTTCTTGGTGTGGTCGACAGAGGTTTGGTCTTTGAATCAGGAAAGTCTAGGTTCAAATCCTCCCCCAGACACTTACCTGTTATGTACCCCTGGGCAATTTCTCAAAGTCTCAGTTTCCTCATTTGCAAAATGGAGATAATAATAGGACTTCCTCACGAGGCTATTGTAAGATTCCTTATGAGATAACAGATGAAGAGTCCTTTGCAAACCTTGTTGCTGTTGTCCAGTCATGCCTGACTCATTTGGGATTTTCTTGGTAAATATCCTGGAGTGGTTTTGCCATTTCCTTCTCCAGATCATTTTACATATGAGGAAACTGAGGCCAACAGGGTCAAGTGACTTGTCCAGGATCACACAGCCAGAAAGTGTCTGAGGTCAGATTTGAGCTCATGAAGATGAGCTTTCCTGACTCCAGGCCATGTGCTCTGTCTACCTAGCTGCCCTTCTGGAAATGTTTAAATGCTCTAAAAATGTTATTGTAATGAAATGCTTACTGTGTGCATTGCTCTGTATCAGGTAGGAGGGAAAGATTAATATGAAATCTAGAGAAAATCAGCCTCTCTCCATACATTGTGGAGAGAACACAGACCATTAACCAGAATAAAACGGCATTTTATGAAATGTATTATATGTAAAATGAAGAGGTGGGCTAGCCAGCCTCTGGGGCACCTTCCATCTCTAGCCCTAGGCCCCATGACCTGGTTTGAATCTTAGTTCTCCTTATGACCCCTATAACTTTATGGGTAAGGCACATGCACTCATTGGGCCTTTTGACTCCAAATTCTGAACTGTTTAGGGAATCCTCTTATATTTTCTTGCCCAGAGAGAAGGGAGCTGCTGACCCTGGTAGGATTTCAGAATGTTTTCTTTCCTTCTACAGAATAAGAGCCAGAGGACTTGGAATCCAGGTAACCTTTTTACTCTTAGCCAAGGAAGCCCGTGGGAGAAGGAAGAGAGAGAATATTCTGTCTCCGGGGTGTATCGGTAAGTTTGCTTCACACATGAATGACTTTTAAGGAATAAAGAGGGATGGTAGGGATGATATTCACTCTCCAGTGAGCATATTGAGTCTAGAACATGGGGGAAGGAGAGGTTAAGACTGAAGTAGAGTGAGGGTAGAGAAGGACATAATCATAGTACATGCAGAGTGTAGAGAAGAAAGTGACAGAAGATGAGTTGGGGTTCTTAGTGGGCTACAAACTCAGGTGGCACAATCCCTGCCTATCGTAAAATGCATAAGAGGAGTTACAAAATGGTGAAAAGATTCTGGATTTGGAATCTGAGGACTAGGATCAAATGCCAACAGTGCTATCTGCATGGCTCTGAACAAATTACTTCTCTGGGCCTATTTCCTTCTTCATAAAATGAAAGAATTAGACTCAGTGATCTCTAAAATCAGTTTGGGTCTTATACCCCTACTGTGCCTAGTTTGGGTCACTATTCTTCAAATGGGACACAGGAGAAATATGGTTGGTCTACAGAGCGAAGATAAAGAGGATGCCTCCGATGGGGGCTCATCTGTTTCTCTGGGACACCTCTGGCCTTGTTACTTAATTTTTCTTAAATTCTCTCACACATCATGCTAGGCAGGGTGGTGGAATATGAAGAATATTGAACTTGGATATGGAGGACCTGGTTTGCATGTTGGTTCTAAATACATCCCCCTGTCTGAGTCACTGCCCTCTCTGCCCCAGTTTCCTCAAATTTAAAATGATGAGGTTAGACCAGATGACCTCCAAGGTCCCTTCCAACTCCAGATCTAAGCTCCTGTGATCCCCTAGTTCTCCTTAATGCTAGTGCTTTCCCTCTGAGATTATCTGCAATTTATCCTGTCTATAGCTTGTTGCTACATAATCAATCAATAAACATTTACTGAGGGCCTACTATGTGCTAAGCATTGAGGATACCAAAAGAGGCAAAGACAATTCTCGCTCTTGAGGAGCTTACGTTCTAATGGAAGAATTTTCAATGCAATATTGGCCTGTTGTCTCTTCCATTAGACTGTGAGTTCCTCGAGAGTGAGACTGTTTTTATCTTTCTTCGTATATCCCCAGTGCTTAGCAAAGTACCCAGCACACACACATAGTGGGTGCTCAATAAATGACTATGATGCTGTCTAATATTCAGACTGTGAGCAGGATCAGGTAACAGAAAGTACCCGATAAGACTTCAAAGCCTTAAGCAACCGGGAAGGAAGGAACCCGAAGTGTTGGGTTATAATAGTAAAAAAGAGTTGAAAAGTGTCTTCTACTCCGATTCTCCCACTGTACAGATGGAAAAGCTGAGACCCCCAGAGGTAGAGAGACTTACCCACAATAAGTTAGTGACTGAGCAAGTATGAGAATCTAGGTCTCCAGACTCCCAGCTTGAGACTGGAGCTGGGTTTGTTTACCCTGGATAGAAGGGGTGAGATCATTACCTCTTCAAAGGTTCCAATGAAGGACTCACTAATAAACCATTTCCTTTGCCTGTAGAAGACAGCAGTAGAGCTCTCTGTGCTAATGGATGAGGATTGCCCTCACCTTACTGACAGCTAAATTCATTCTAACAAACATTCCTTAAATGCCCGCTACAGGCAAGAGGGAGACAGGGTGGTAGGATGGAAGGCACACTGGCTTTGGAGTCAGAGCACCTGAGTTGTATGCTGCCTCTTTCATAAGTCTCATCTCATCTCTTCATTCATACTCTTCCTTGGTAAATTGAGGGGGTTGAAGCAGGTGGCCTTTGGGGTCCCTTTTAGCTCAAGGGAAGTCACTTGATCTCTACAGACGTTAGTTTCTTTGTCTGTAAAATGAGAAGGGTAACCAATCTGGCCATGGGGTGCAGACTGTACAAATGCATGGAGGCAAGAGATTAGAGAAAGGAGTGTGGAGCATGGCTGGTACCCCAGTATTAGCAGTCAAGTGGCATAAGGCTATGAAAGTCAGCAGGAAGGAGATGGGGGGGGGGCTTCAATGCCAGCCCAAGGAATTTGGCATTTTTTTTTTTTATTATAACAACACCAGGGAGTCATTGAACACTTTTGAGTAGGAAAGGACATGGTCAGACATACAGACCGTTGTTGGGCTGTTACTTTGACAGCTGTTTGAAGGAGGGCAGAGATTGATGGTAAAAGCAGCTGCAGAGTTGAAAATAGAAACCCACTGTCTTCCTGATTCCTGAGTCATGAGATCAGAGAGGAGGGCTGGCTCTGAGCCCCACAGACAGCCCCTCCCATCTCCAGCACCCCACAGCCCTCACCAGCCAGCCCGCCATGTCTTGTCATTGTTGGCCTCCCACAATAAACAGTCTGTTTGCCTCTGCACCTGGTGCCAGACAGCTATCCTTGGCATGCCAAAGAGCAAACTGCCAAGAGGCCTGTGTCTGTTCAGTGTAGGGGAAGCCTTCCCTAGGGCAGAGAAGAGGTTACCTCAGGGGGCACTGACTTTCCTCTCCTTGGGATCTTCACCACAGACTTGATGGACACTTCAGAGAGGCCATCGAGGGGTGTGCTGCTCCCAGGTGTTGACTGAGTCAGAGGACTTGGCTTTACTGGCTGCCTTTGTCCCTTCCTTCCTTCCTTCCTTCCTTCCTTTTTATTTCTTTCTTTTTCCTTCTTTCTGTGCCTCTGAGGCCCAGCACTGGTAGTATCTGAGTCTGGACTTGAACCCAGGTCATCTAATTTGAAGTCTAGTATAATTTCCATGGCAAACTCTAACCAAGGGGGGTTGGGGGGCGGGAAGGGAGGAGGAGAATGACAGCAAAGGTCCAAAGAGATATGAGCCCAACCCTCCGGTTTTACTGATAAGGAAATAGGATGTGAGATGTTATCTGCCTAAGGCCCCGAAACTAAAACCAAGAAAAGCCAGAGTTCTCTGACTCCGCATTGAATACCCTTTCCCCTGCACTGTGGCTGAACGCTCCAGGTGTGGGACAGGATCTTCTGAGCGTGGACAGGAAGGTGTAGTCTCTGGTCTGCAGACCCACAAAGCTGGCAGAGTTCAGAGCAGGGTAGGCTTAAGTCGGGGCTGCAGTCCCTGGCTAAGACTTGGTGGCCTTGGTCTGGACTTAGAAAAAAGCTCGGGGTAGACAGAGGAAATGTATGCAGGGAACACAGAGGGAGGGAGGAATGAGCATTGGGGGCAGAGGCAGGGAGAGAGCAGCAATGTAGGGAATAACCCACAATTCTTTCTCCCCTGTGGTCTTTACCTTCCAAGGTTTCTCCTTCCTTCCTTCTGGTCCTTCAAATCTTCTGTCCTTTTTCTGAAGCCAGGGTTGACCCTTCAGAAATCACCCTTTCAGATATTACCTCTGGGACTGTTTCCTCATCCACAAAATTGGTATAATGACCTCAATTCACACCTCACAGGGTTGTTTTGGGGAGCAGAACTTTGTAAGCCTTAAAGGCTGTTGGGAAATGTGGCTTCTTCTCACCCTCAGCATCTCATAGTGGTGATGCCAGAATCTCACCTCCATGTTTTTTCCTCAGGCTTGATTTTGAAGACAGAAGCTCGGTGTCTCCTCTCACTGCTGTGGACCCCCAGGATTCATGTTCTCTGTCCTCTGGCCCTGACCCATACCCAGCATCCACCTCTTTGACAGAGGAGGATCTGAGCCTGTCCAGTTCCCAGAAACTGCCTCAGCTTAACACCCCAGTGAAGGACACAGCCTCTGGCTTTGCTTTCAATGGCCCCTACCTCCGCCTGCCCCAGAGCCGCTCCCTGCCTGATGTCTCTGGCCAGATGGAATCCTGCCAGGCTGAAGGAAGCAAGAAGCAGCCCCGTGGGTCCCTGGAGTACTTTTGTCTGCCCCAGAGTGGGCAGGGTGGCCTTGTTCCTATGGCCAAGTTGGCTGAACCAGGCAGGGATGGAAAGGAAAAAGAAACTTCATCTGGTCATCCTTCATCCAGAGAAACTGAACCCTGCCCACTCAGAGAGCAAGCTACACCCCCATCTGGGGAACCAAGGCAGGACAAAAACCTCAGTCAATTAGGTGCCAGCTCCACAGGCCCCCTGAAATTGCCCCGGGGCACAGGCTACATTGACCCTGAGGACCTGGTGCTTGGCTCTGAAAAGCCTGAAAGTCTCCCACCTCTTACCATGCCTCCCTTACCTTGCCCAGCTCCAGAGTCCAGTCTCAGCCTCTCCCCAGGAGAGACCAAAGGGCCTCTTTCAGCTCCCAACCCTGCATTGCTGGCATTGGAGGGTTATGTTGAGGTCCCTCCAAACATGATCAGTGCTGAGACCCCTCCAGAGAACCCCAGCCCTTTGAAAGTTGGGTCCTCAGCCCCAAATCTCATGGCTGCCCAGCAGGATGAAATCATAACAATGTTCCATCCTGAAGGACTCATTGTTCTGCAGCAGATAGGAGACTATTGCTTCTGCCCTTCCCAAGGTCAGTTGGTCTCTCCTGGTCATTGCCCTGAGAAAATGGCCAAGCCCCAAGATATTCAGGGCAAGGAGCTCCCAGGTCAGCCACCACCCCAGGTGCCAGCCATCCAGCTCTTCAAGGCCATGAAGCATCAAGAGTACCTCACTCTGCCAACATGGGATGGATGCAGGTCATGGCAAGTGCGCTCACAGAGTGCTCTCCAACGGGCAGGTCCCTAAACACCGTGTCCCTGCCTCACTGAGCTTTTTGCTCTCTATACCCAGCAGAATGGAAGCCCTTTGAGGGTAGGGATTTCCCTGCTTTTATTTGGGTCTGAGCACAGACTCTGCCAGACTGTGACTGCAGGCAGGCCAGTTCTCTCTCTGTGCCTGTTTCTGCTTGGTCCCCGAGGACAGACAATGAAACATGCTTCCCTCCTCTACACTTGCAGAATTTGATGCCTTACAAATGGAGACTGGATTTTCTGAAAGAAAAACTGTCAAAGTCTCACCATTTTTCTGCTCTGATATATGAACCATCAGAGGACCTTACCCTCCACTGATAAAACTATGGATTCAATTCTCAAAATTGAGGTTTTATGCTGAAATAGGGAAAAGAGATATTCTTTTTCACAGGTGTTAAAGTGGGAAAGAACAGTGTTTTTGGAGTCAGAGGATCTGAGTTAAAATTCTGATTCTGCCACTTACTACATGTATGACCTTGGACAAATCAATTAATTTGGAAATCAATTAATTTGGAACCTCAGTTTCTTCAACTATGAAATGAAGGTGCTGTACTGCAATGTCTTCTCTCTTCCAATTGTAAATATGGGATGTTCTCTCTCTCTCTCTCTCTCTCTCTCTCTGTCTCTTTCCCTCCCCTTGTCCCTATCTTCTTCTTTATCTCTAT
>NW_027185720.1:12668509-12760134 GCF_028583685.1 Petaurus breviceps papuanus
TCTGTCTCTTTCCCTCCCCTTGTCCCTATCTTCTTCTTTATCTCTATCTCTCTATCCCCATATATCTTATCTCTTTATCTCCATCTCACTATCTATCTATCTTTCTACCTACCTGACCATCCATCCATCCATCCATCCATCATCCATCCATATCCATCTATCTTCATATATCTACTGTTAGTTGTATCACTGAGTTGGTCAGTTCCAGCTAACTCTATTTTTTTTGCTACAAGGATGAGTTCTGTGGTGCGTAGGTGGGGGAGGGGGAGGTATCAGGAAATAACTTTGGTGTAAAAAAAAACAAAACTCATGTGAAACTTTATAAAATTAGTGGGTGAAACTAAGTGACCTCTAAGGTCCCTTTCAGTTTTAAAGTTCTATGAAATTCCCTAAATGTCTGGTGGTTCCCTAGAGACCAGGCTGGGGGACAGAGAAATGATGGGTTGCAATTATCCTGGCTAATGTCTCTTGGAAATGATTTGTTGGGGACGTCCAGGGTCCCAGAGGA
Source organism: Petaurus breviceps papuanus (assembly GCF_028583685.1). Taxonomy (NCBI): domain Eukaryota; kingdom Metazoa; phylum Chordata; class Mammalia; order Diprotodontia; family Petauridae; genus Petaurus; species Petaurus breviceps. The sequence goes on from NW_027185720.1 coordinate 12,669,018, forward strand.
TAAACCATCAGCTCCATTCAACAAGAACAGTTCTCTTCCCCAAATGCTCCTCTTCTCTCATTACTCCCCTGCTCAACAACACACAATGTCTCCCTTTTAACTCAGCAGTGATCCCCAGATCTCTCACCAGTCATCTCCAGTGTCTCCCCACTTAGAATGTCAACTCCTTAATAATAATAGCTAACATTTATAGGGTGCTTAAACATCTCCAAAGCTCTTTATACATCATTTCATTTGATTATTCCCTGGGGATTGGGGTCACATTTTCTCCTTGTTGTATATGTCTTGGTTCTCTGGTCTTGGCCTCATGCTCAGGGCTTTGGAAAAGGTGATGAATGGATTGCTATGAGTGGATCTAAATGATGCCGGTGCAGAAATGGAATGATCCTTTCCCAAGTCTCTGCCTTTTTCAGGGATTTGAAAGATTTTAAACTCTTAGCTGGGGTTTTGAGACTGGAAAAGAAAGAGCCAGGGCTGGTTGTGGGCATTGTCATTCCAACAGGATGAAAGCAACTTGAGGGCCTTAGGAATCTTTGCATCCCCAGCACCTCCAATGGGGCCCAGCATATAGTTAGTGCTTAATAAATGCTTGTTGCATGAATGAATAGCAGGCTCTCACCACAATCACCTGTCCTTTTCCAGTGCCAGCCTATGGACATGGTATGGTGGGTGCTAATGACACACAGCTTTAACTCATGATTTGCTTGGTGCCTTATAGATATTGTTTCACTAGATAATTATTTCAGTTGACATTGTCTCTGAGGGAAGGATTCATATTTTCTTCTGACTGGCTATGTCACCAGCTCAACCCATAAGATCCCAACAATGACCAAGATGCCCTCCAAAGAAGAGATATCTTTGGTCAAGGCCAGTTGGCCCTAGAAGCTGCATTGACCTACAGGCTCAGAATGATCATAGATTTCTATGCTCTATGAAAATCATCAATTCCATTCTGGTTACTTTTCTTTTAACTCGATGATAAAAACTGTTAGAACCTCACCCTCTTACCTGGAGGTGGGGTGTCTGTGCTGAAACACCCAGGAGAGTCTATCCAAGGAGAGGGAAGTGTCTGGAGAAATCCAGAGGCCAGGCTGGGCCTCCTCACCCTGGAGACGGGGAAGCTACCATCTTAGCATCTCTGGGATGGGGACTTGGGAAGGAAAGAGCCATAACTTTTACTTCAACCTTTTAGATCAGATCACTAACAGAATCACTCCCAGAGCCTGCTCTGGTCCTTCCACTCCCATAAGGACAATGATGTTACAGGGGCCTCTTGGCCCTTACTGGAACCTAGGTCAAAGAGATTCTAGAATTCATAATCTTTGGGCCTTTCATACATTCCCCTTTGTTCTTATCCTTCTTTTAAGGTGTATTTGGTCACCAGGGGAATGACTAAAGTTTACAAACATATAGTTTGGTAAGATATACATCAGGGGTCATCAGCTTGAGAAATGGGACTTCAGAAGATAGAATGTGAGAACAGAGAATGTCAGAGCTGAGTGAGATAGACCTTAAGACAAAGAAGGCTGGAATTGGGAGGCTCTTAGAATAAAGATTATCAGAGCTGGGAGGCCCTTAGTACATGGAATATCCAAGCTGGGAAGGGCCTTAGAACAGAGAACATTAGAGCTGGGAAGGGCCTTAGAACAAAGAACATCAGAGCTGGGAAAGGCCTTAGAACAGAGAATGCCAGAGCTGGGAAGGGCTTTAGAATAGGGCATGGCAAGGTTGGGAGAAGCTTTAGAACAGAGAATGCCAGAGGTGAGAGGAGCCTTTAGAGATAATTTATGTCTAACTCTCTCATTTTACAAATTAGGAAAGTGAGCTCTGGATTAAGAAAACAGCTTTTCTGGTGTCAAAGTGAACAAAACCTAGGCTAACTCTTGACTTTTCCCACTGTGGACCTGAACAGCTGCCTCTGGCTGCTGGCTGGTCAGGGGACAGCCCTTCAGGGTAAAGGATGCTGCAAGATCATTGAATTTAAAGTTAGAGGAATAAGGAGAGTTATCCTGGGAAGACTCTCCATTCTGTCCTCTAAAGAGTCATGGTGGGGAGAGGGGGTGGCTAGGTGGTGCAGTGAACAGAGCACCACCCTGGACTCAGGAGGACCTGAGTTCAAATATGGCCTCAGACACTTAATACTTACTAGCCATGTGACCTTGGGCAAGTCACTTAACCCTAATTGCCATGCCAAAAAGCAAAAAAAAAGGTCATGGGGGAGGTAGGTTAGGCCTGGTCAGGTCAATCCAGCCCACCCCTTTATGCCTCCTTTCCTCCTGGGTCTCTAGAGATAGAAGCCACAAGGCGCAGGTGGGTTGGGGTGGGGCTTCCACTCAGAGATCAGCCCTGAAAAAACACTCCACCCCAACACCAGAGAGGTGTGAGCCTATAGCTGTAGTTCTCCATTTGCAAAGTCAAGCAATAAGGGTCATTTTCAGTTCCCGTCCTGGAACTTCCAGGGAAATTCCATTGTGGGACTCAAATGGAGCCTGTGTGGGCAGGAGTGGAGGTGTATGTGTGTGTGTGTGTGTGTGTGTGTGTGTGTGTGTGTGTGTGTGTGTTGGAGCTTGTGGCTGAGTGCTCAGCCTGTTAGCTTAGTCAGGGTCCTCCTCTAGATGGGGGTGAAAGAGGTACACCCTCTTTATCTTTATAACTCTGGCAGCTGACACCTAGCACGCTCATAATAAATGCTTCTGCATGCACTGACTGAGTCTTTGTCTTTGGATCAATAGCACCTAGCAAGTGTCTGACACATAGTAGTCATTTTACAAGTGACTGTTGATGGAATACTATTGCAATGAAGAGGATGGTTTCAGAGGCACCTGGGGAGACTTTTAGGATTGATACAGGTTGAAGAGAACAGGATTAGGCAGGCAATTTATATAATAACAACAACATCATAAAGGCAATCAATTTTGAAAGACTCAGGAACTTTGACCACACGATGACCAGTCTTGAGGACAGAGGGCCAAGGATGAAGGATGTTACCACCTTCTGATTGAGAGACAATGGATCAAATGTGCAGAATGAGCTAGCCATTCTGGGGCATGGCTAATATGAGAATTTTCTTTGTCTGACTATACATATTTAACATAAAGGGTTTTTCTTTATCTTTTTCCAGGGGGAGGAAGGGAGGTTGTAAGGAGATAAATACATACTTGATATTTAAAAAAAAATGGGGGTAATTAAAACCTTTTTTAAAAGATTGCCCCCCCCAAATGATTGTTGATTGATATGGTCAGAAATGGTTAGTTCTGAGCTAAATCCAATGAGAATGGAGGACAGGAGGCCATATATGTGGGCATAACATTCCTGGAGAGATATTTTACAGAAGAGTAAAGTTAGAAGGATATTGACAAACTTGGAGCCCGTCCATAGGATGACCGCCATGATGGAAAGGCTAGAAAGCATGTCATTGGAGGATCAGTTGAAGCAAATGATGGGGACATTCAGAATGGAGAAGAGTGAAAGGGGATATAATAGTTATAAGGGGTCAAGAGCCCCCTTGGGATGGTGTAAGAGCACTTGGGTGGGATATGAACTCCAGCTTTCCTGACTCTAGGCCCAGCATGGAAGATAAGAGATTAGAGAGAGCCTGGATGAGAAAGAAGCAGGTATAGACTGGGCATTGAACTTAAAGAGAAGATGTAGAAAAGGAGGCTGAGGACAAGGGCGAGGACTTTGACTTGATGCCCTACTCCTCTGCTCAAGAAGCTCTCGTTACTCCCTATGGCCGCTAGGATCAAATCCAAATACAAATCCCTCTGTCTGGCATTGAAGTCAGACTGTCTGATTTGTCTTTAAATTGAGAATTTGGCTCTAATCTATCTTTCCAAATCCTCTGCACATGCTTCTTCATCATGAGCTCAATGGTTCAGCCCAACAGGACTTGCTGTTCTTCAGTCCATCTACCCCCTCCATGTCTTTGCACTGGCTGTTTCCCATGCCAGACATGCCCTCCTCCCTTTGCCTCTTAGAATTCCTCTCTTTGTCCCACACTCATTTCAAGCACTACCTTCTATTGGAGCCCTTTTTGGAGCTGCTCTTCCCCAGATCCTAGCACCAAACCATGCTGTACCTCCCAATAAAATTGTGCTTATTTCTATATATTTTGTATTGGCTTATATGTTGACATGTTATATCTCCCATTAGAAAGAGGGACGATATTTTTGCCTTTATATCCCCAGAAATTGAGATGGTATATGGTACACAGTAGTCACTTAATAAATGCCTACTGACTGGCATTATTTGGTATATAGTAGATCCTTAATAAATGCTTTTTAAGTAATTGTAACTAATGATTGTTCCCTTTGTTGTCTAAATGGTCTCCAGTTTTCACTTTTCCCATCTGAAACTGATAAACAGTGATTCTCTTAGCAAGCAGTTTTAATTTGCCATCTTCCAGGGACAAAACATCCTGTTTCTGACACTTCCTGGGTGACCTTGGGCAAATAATTTCCTCTCCATAAGTCAAAGTTTCCTCAGCTATAACTTGAGGCAGTGCTTGGTCTAGTGTTGGTGTTAGAGGACCTGATGGAGTCTCACCAGCTGGCCTCTGAGGTCCATTCTAGGTCCAGGGCTATGATTCTAATGAGCTGGGTTCAAATCCTGGCTGTGACACTTACTGTCTGTATGACCCCGGGCAAATCATTTATCTCTGGTTGAGGAGGTTGGACTAGGTGGCCTCTGAGGTTTCTTTCGAGAGTTAGGGTCTTCTGGTATGGGGTTGATGTTTTTTTTGGAAGATAGCAGAAATTAATGATAATAAAGAAGAGAGACACACAGAGACAGAGGGAGGAAAAGAAAGAAAAGAGGGAAAGATAAAAGAAGAGAGACAGAGACAGAGAGAGGAAAAGAAAGAGAAAGAGAAAAGAAGGAAGAGAGAGAGACAGAGAGAGGAAAAGAAAGGAAAGAGAAAGAGAAAAGAAAGAGATGAGAGAGAGAGAGGGGGGAGGGAGGTGAGAATTACCTAACTATGGAGTCTTTGGCAAATCAATCACACTCTCTTCCTCTATCTCCCAATCTATAAAATGGGCCTAATTACCCTTGCATGCTCTACATCACAGGATAATGGGGGAAAGTACCTTGAAAACTTCAAAGGCTTTAGAAACTTGAGTTGGTGACCACAAAGAACTAGAAAAATGGGAGTTGAGAGCGGTATCACCAGCACCCTTCAGTGGTCCCTCTGTCTTAAAAGAGCCTGGGCTAGAGGGACACGTGCTCTGGTCAGCCCCACTGAGTTGGACAGACTTTGAGTAGGTATTACAGTAGGCGCTCAGTAAATGAGTCTACAGTTGGATGTAGACCCCGATGGTCATTCAAGGACGGGCTTGCCTAAGTGGGAAGATTCATTACAGGAGGGTTACACAAAAAGAGATTAATCTTTTATTAAGCCCCAGAGGCCCAGGGAAACCACCTGTCGAGGTGGGATGGGTTTGACTCTGCCCCAGTGGTAGAACCCAAAATCTTAGTCCTTTGGGGTATTGTATCAACCAAAGCCAATGCACATTAGCCTTCCTTAAGAACTGGTCTCCCGTGAAACACTGGCTCAGGAGTCAGGAGGACCTGAGTTCGGTTCCTACCTCAGACACTTAACACCCACACAAAAAATACTAGCCGTGTGACCTTGGGCAAGTTACTTAACCCCAATTGCCCTCCAAAAGGCCAAAAAAAAAAAAATAATCGGTCTTCTTACTGTTGTTTATCCATAGTACTTCATCTCCCACCAAATTCTCTTGCCCAGACTGTGCCCTCCGTATACCTGGAATGCACAAGCCTGCCATAGGTCTCCCACAGCTATCAGCTTACAAACACGCCTCTTCTCAGTCCTTTCTTGGTTCATCGGTTCGTAGGATTATAGATGGAGAGCAGGGAGGGACTGCAGAGATCATGGGGGCCAAAGCCTGGCACCAAACAGGGAATAACCTACAGTCACATGTATAAGTAACAGGGCTGGGGTTTTAACCAAGTTATTCTGGCTCTGATCCCGGGTCCTTCTTGCTTCACTGTTACTCACAGACTTGATAAAAGCCAGAGCCAGTTTGCCACAAGCCACAGGATTCCCAACTCTGCCCCCATCTGTCCCCAAGTAAAAAAAAAGACTAAGATTTGGAGCTGGAAAGAACCCAGGTTGCCATCTTGTTGACCTATTTCATTTTGCTGATGAGGAAACTGAGGCTAAGGGGGAAAGAATGACCTGTCCTTCTAAATCTTCTGATTCCAAATGCAGGTAGCATTCCACTGCATGGGAGAGACCCTATATTTAGCATTAAGTGGATATGGTCTGAAGAGTGATAGCAATGAATTAGGAAAACCTCGAGCTTTAATCCCACTGTTGACACTAGCTTTCATAGGCAAGCCCTGAGCCTCCATTTCCTCATCTGCAAAATGGGCCCCATTCTATCTGTAGTCTTTGCCTTCCGTGGTTCTTTGTGAAGCCTTTGTAAACACTGAAGAGAGAAAATCAGTGACCCCAAATCACTGATTTAATTCAACAAGCATTTATTGCTTAAGCCTAAACCCAGAAAGACTAGGTGTCAGAGTATTAGAACAGGAGTCAGGAAGGCCCTGAGTTCAAAACCCACTTCAGACCCACTTCTAACTGTATAATCTTGAGACAAGAGACATTTTACCTCCCTCAGCCTCAGTCTCCTTATTTGTAAAATGAGGATAATAGCAACACCAAAGGTATGGGACTCGAGAAAAACCAGGGGGATAAAATGTAAAGTGTTTATCAAATCTTAAAGTTTATATAACTGTCAGCTATTAGTATTAGTGTTCTAGGCACTGGGGATTTTTCTTTTAATCCAGCCCTGTGAGTCCATCCTGGTGAAGAAATTTCCCCTACCCATGCAGGTTGCTAAGTGCTTTGCAACTTGTTTTCTTAGGGAATAGGCTGGAGAACCGAAAAGGTAAGCGAGTTTTGCAGAATCAGGCTTCCTGATTTTTAAGGCAATTTTCCAACCACCCCTCCACCCATTTGCCCACCCTCTCTCCTTCCTCCCCCACTGGGGATTCAGATACAAAAAAGGAAAAACTAAAACAGAGGTCCCCACCCTCAACAAATCTAAATTCTAGAGAGGGTAGAACAACTTGCCCACAGATAATAATTATAAGATAATTGGGAGAAAGAAAAAAATGCAACCCCAGCAGGGTCTATTAGGGAATGCTTCATACAGCACTTGATATCCAAGTGCCAAGACCTTTCCCATACAATATTCTACAGGAAGAGTCAAAGAGGTTTATTATAAAAGGAATGCCCTAAATCCAGTCTGTTCTTTTGATGAGAAAAGGGGCTCAGAAAGGGGAAGGAGACAGCTTAAGGTTGTATTGGGAGATGAATCAAGGTTGGGGTTGGGGTGGGGTAGGAGAAGGCGGAGCTCTGTGGTCATTCTTTAGGTAAAATGGATTAGCAAATTTGGAAGGCAGCCAGGCTGCTTTGATTAGTCTTTAACAAATACTTCAAAACAAAACAAATTTTAAAAAAACAAATACTTTTATTTGTCTCTTTTAGGGAACTGGATTCCCACGACTATCGTTGGGGCTAGAATTTCAAAGCTTATACTTACTTGGATGAGATGACAATATTGTGTATTATCATTGATGGAATCTGGCAGGGTCCTGTAAATCACCCAGAGTAGGGTCATTATGGCCTATTAGGTTTCTAAAGATTTAAGAATGGTTATTACTGGATTGGGAGGTTAGAAAGGAGTTAGGAAGAATTGCCATGAGTAATATTAACAATCTCCATTTCCATGACACATTTTTTTTTCCCTCAAATCAATTCAGTAAGTAGTAATGCAGGGATTACTAATCTCCATTTTACAAGGGGGGGAACTAAAATTCAGAGGATGAAAAGTGACTTACTTGGCTATGCTCACACAGTAAGGACAGAACCAACATCTCCTGTTTCCTCACCCTGTGCTCTTTCACTGTGCCCCAAAGTCTCTAGAGAAGAGAGGGGAAGTCATGCTGTCTTCCTCTGTCTGTATTTGGCATCAAAGAACCTGCTTAGAGGGTGTGTGATGCTGGAGAAGTCACGTCTTTTCATTGGGTCTCAGTCTCTTCAGCTGTGAAATGTAGTGATTGGACTAGATTTCTAAGGTCCCCTCAACCTTGGATCCCATCCCCCTCTAGCAGGTAGCTGCTGGCACCTTGAAGGTCAAAGGCAAAGCTGACCCTAAATTGAGGAGTTGATAGAGTTGATTAATTTAGTAAAAACTATTTCCACTCTGAAGTTTCTTTGACTGGTGTGTGTGTGTGTGATCAGAGAAAGGGGCCCTATATCTTCTCATCATAACATGAGTATCTTAGAAAATAACTTTAATTTCATTTCAATCAATGATGATTTCATTTAGGTATTTCCCTTAATCCCTTCCTACATAATAATAAGAAGAAGGAGAAGAAGGAGGAGGAGGAGGAGGAGAACTCAAAGATTTATAAGGCTCTTTACATGTATTATCTCATTTGATTTTTACAATAAACTACTTTAAAGATGAGGAAACTGAGGCTGAGATTACTTGTCTGGGGTCACATAGCTACTGTGTCTGAGACCCACATCTGCCCTTGCTTCTAGGCTGATAAAAGTTTTTTCTATTTTGGGGTAAAGACATCAGGACTGAAATGCAAATTAGCCCAGCTGCAAGAATAGTCCTAACAGAAACTTGGGTACACAAGACCCTCTTGATGCCTGGAGGAGTGGATGCTTTCTTAAAGAGGCGTCCCTGTGCCTGATCATGTTCTGTGTTTCTCTGTTCCTTTCATACGCTTCTACTGGCAGGAATAATAAAAATAATAATTTGTACTGTGCTTCAAAATGCTTTACAGATGTGCTCTCATTTGATTCTCACTATCCCCCTGCGAGGGGTTCTCTTACTATCTTTATCTTACACAAGAGAGGACTGAGGTTTGCCCAGGGTCACCCAGCTGGTAAGCATCTGAAGCTGGATTTGATCTCAGGTCTTCCTGACTCAGGCCCAGCATTCTATCCACTGCACCACCTAGCTGTCCCATGGGACCTTTTTTGTTGTTATTCAGTCATTTTTAGTCATGTCTGACTCTGTGGCCCCATTTGGGGTTTTCTTAGCAAAGATACCATTTTCTTCTCTAGATCATTTTATAGATGAAGAAATTCAGGCAAACACGGTTAAGTGACTTGTCCAGGGTCACACCACTAGTAAGTGTTTGAGGCTTGATTTGAACTCAGGAAGTAGAGTCTCCCTGACTCCATACCCCGTGCAACCACAGGCAAATAAACCTTCTTTTTAAAGCTAAGGTGTTACTTCCTTCTTAAAGGGTGCAGTGGAGAACCTAGGGCCTAGACTCAGGAAAAGTTGAATCCAACTCTGGTCTCAGACATTCACTAGCCATGTAACCATAGAGAAATTATAACTTCTCAGTCTCAGTTTGCTTATTTGTAAAATAGAGATAACAATAGCCCCTACCTCCCAGAGTCGTTAATGAGGATCAAATGAGATACTTGTAAAGCTCTTAGAAATCCAGATATTATTATGAGGCCTTCAGAGATTCCTTAGCCATAAGCATTCTTTTTTCACCTAATCTCATAGCATTTCACCTTAATTCCTCCCACCCCTCAAAGATCACCTTCTAATATGTAGTATGTACTTTGAACATCTTATCTGCCTTTCCTGGACTGTAAGCAGAATCTTAAGAGTTGGACAGGCTCTTAGAATCTGTCAGTTCCAATTTGCCCAGAATCCACTCTGTAACAAGGCAAATGGACCTCTGGTCTTGTTGGAAGGCCTCTGGTCGGCTGATAGCCCTTTGCCTCTTCCACTTTGGGACAGTCTCAACTGCTAAGAATTCTTTACTTAAACAGAGCCAACATATGCCTCTCACTCTTAGGTCTGTCCCCTGGGGCCAACCAGGACAAATCTAATGACTCTTCCCAGGGCAGCCTTTCAAATATCTGACAACAGCTATTATGTCCCCCTAGAATCTTCTCTTGACTCTAAATCCCCCTAGTTGCTTCAGAAAGTCCTCATGTGGCAGATACCCTAACTCCCTCACCACCCTGATCACTCGTCTCTAGACACTCCCCAGATTACCAATACCAAGAATTGAGCATGGTATTTCAAATGTGGTTTGACCAGGGCAGACCTCAAGTAGGCCTAAGGAAGCAGTAGTTTTGTTTAATTTTTGTTACTATGTCGATAGGAGTCAATATATTGAGTCAACGATAGGACTCAATTGTGGTTTCCTAAAAATCCCGGGTATTTGACATAGGTACCATCTTGTATTTGTGAAGCTGATTTTTTGGACCCAAAGAGAAGACTTAACATTTATCTCTATTTAATTTCAACTTAGATTTAGGCATAACTCCATGGAGGGGAACACCTAACTTTCTGCAACTTCATCCCAATGTAGTGTGGGACAAGTGCTGGAGAATCCAGTGACAGCAGCAAGAGAAGGTCATTAGGGATCTAGCGTGTCCACCTTTCAAACTCAAGGAGCTAAGCAGGCTTAAAGGCTGGGAATGTCCAAGAAGCTTGGGTTTTCTTGGGAAATGGTTTAGGGTACAGGAAATGTGGAAAGGGTAAGGAAAAGCAAAATTACTGGGGCCAAAAGGAAGTAGAAACCTTTAGGATATTCTTGACTAGCTAGGACCAATGTCAGATCATAAACAAAGAACTTGAAGGAAATTTTAATGGTCAATCCTTTCATTTTTCTTACAAATTAAAAAGAATGAAGTCCAAAGAGGCTAACACACTTATCCAAGGTTATGCAAATAGGGTGAAAGCGGCTCTTTGGTCCAACCTTTCATTTTACAGATGAGGAAACTGAGGCCCACAGAAATTGACTTGCCAAAGGACACATGGGTATTAAGAGGCAGAACTGGAATTTAAGCCAGTGGCCTCTGATTCCACATAAAGAGGTCTTTTCCATGGATTTCCCCATCTCTGATCTCCCTCAACACTTACCACTTATTCCAGTCATCCTAACCCTTGATTCTATTTTGACCTGTGTGGTTATCCAATTGTTTCATGAGCATGTTTTTCTTTTCCATTAAGTCAACCCATTAGAATTTCTGAAGTGCCAGGCATTGGGCTAAGTTCTTTGAGGGCAAGGATGCAGTTTAGACTTCTTTCTCTCCTATTTAGTCCAGAAGGCTGGACACATGACACGTATCCAGTAAAAAATGTATTCTGGAGTGGTTACTTTGCATGCCTTTCAAACACTTGGCATTGGAATCTGGAGACCCAGTGTCACCCATAACCCAAAAATTGCTCCAGGGGGCAAGGGTTTCCACTCTTTTCTTAGTTCTTAGTGAGGGGGCTCCTTTTGATTTCTTTAAATTCTTAAGGGAAGGGGCTGGGCAGTGTAAGGTACCAGAAATAGGGATGTCCAGTTGGGAGTCCATACCTTTGGTGAATCTGTTCTTTAAAATTCCAGCATCCCTCCCAGACCTGTCTCTCCCCTACAAGTCCTGGAACTCTGCATCCTCATGCATGATGGGCTCAAAGTAGATGAGACCAAAGGTTCAGGCTCCCAGCCTCCCCTCCCTCTAAACTCTGAGCTCCCTAACCCTCTACATGGAGATGAATGGGGGAATGAGGTGAGGAGGGAGGAAGGCCTTGGCTCTCAGGCTCTCATCCACAGATGGAAGAGAAGGAAAGAGAGAGGCGAGGGAGTAAAAGCAAGTAGGGGTCAGGATCATTCTTGGCTTTTTTTTTTTATTAACTCCTTCTAGGAGGGAGAGCTTCCCCTTTTCTTGGAACTTCCTACTTCAAGCTTTTTCTCCGTTCTATGATTTTCTGGTCCAAAGCCTTCTGCAGATTCAGGTCTAAGGCATTCTTCCGATGCCATCGTCCTGAGGAGGAATGAAAATGAAAAGTCCCCATTCACAGCTGCTGAAAACAGCTTGGCCTCTTGGGCGAGATGGGCCATTTCCCCAACCTATCCACTGGGGCCATGGAACTAAGCTTCTCTTGGGGTACTTCAGGATTCTGGGCCACAGACTGTGCCTTAGTTCTCAAGATCTTCTGCCCAAAAGGGCAAGGAAAATCACAGAATTTAGAGTTGGGAATGGGGCATCACCTATTCATAAGATCATGGGTGTGAAGGTTATCAAGTCAAGATGCCCCCTTCATCTTACAGATAAGGAAACTGAGGCTGAGAGGTCAAAAGCCTTACCTAAGGTCACACAGCTAACAGGGATCATAAATCTGGAGCTGGAAGGAACCCCTGGTTCAACCCATTTTGTAGACTAAGACACTGAGACCTAGGCAGCTTACATGATCAAGGTCATGCAGGTAGCATGTAGCAGACCAGGGTCTCAGAACCAGGTCACTGGGCTCAAAACCCAGTGGTCTTTCCATTGGACCAAACTGCTTTTAATTCATTTGTTACACTTTCTCTTAGGAGCAATGTCAGTAGGTACTGCGTTCCCCACATACTAGTTAATCTACACCTCTTTATTTTGTCTTTTTTATCTTTACTTTTAGAAGAGGAGGGAACAACACCTTCCCTTTGTCTCCTCCCACCTCCAAAAAAGTCTTTCTCCATCCCTCCATCCCCCATCCTCAAACTTACCAAGGTCATCTGTCTTCCTCCCATGCCAATGCTGGGGGTCCCTCACAGCTCTCTCAATCACATCTGCGGTGTAGGAGTCCTTCATTAAGCTCTTTGCCTCCATGGGGGGCCCTGTCAAAACCCCTGGGAAGGTTGGGAGTTGCCAAAATGAAAGTATAGTCAATGGGGAGAAGAGGAAGGAGGGAAGGGAAGATCGGACATCAGCGGATGTCAGAGCCTTTAGAGAGGGACCCAGCACCAAGGCTCTTAAATTCACCCTAGAGAGGGTGTCCTAGGATGAAAGGGACTCTTGACTATATGGGCTCATGGTCCCAGTACCAGATGTGCCCCTAGGAGCTTAGCTGAGAGGACTTGGAATATCCTATCTCCACACAGGCAACCACTTAAGCCAATCCTATGCCCAATGTGGGCCATCCCCTCTTACCCCAACTTTTGGTCACCTCTGCTTGTTGAAAGCGTCTTATTTTCCTTCAAGTTCTCATTTGGGGGGGGTCACTTTCTCTAGGAAGCCTTCCTTCATCCTGCCCCACCCCAACTGAAGGTAGATAACTCCTTCCTCAAATCCCCCCAAATCTCTTTATCTGGATCTCTCCCTTGCTCCCTCAACCCTCTCCTTCAACACCTTGTGTCAAAGTGATTTCATAGGATCCTAGGTTTGAAGAGACCAAAGAAGGCTTCAGTACCAAGTCAGACCTGTTCATTTTATAAGTAGGGAAACTGAGGCCCATAGAGGGGAGGGACTTATGTAAATCTCATAGTAGAAAGCATGATCCTTGGAAATGCAGCCTCTCCACCAAGCACAGTGTCTTGTAAATAGTTGACTTAATTTTTGTTGAAATAAAGTTGAAATGAATCTTCTAGGGTGAGCATGTCCTTATTGAGGGGATGGGAGCCAGCTAACTGAGTTTCTATCCCTGATCTTTTCACTTACTGTCTGTATGTCCTTCAGAAAGTTTCCCTTTCTTGGCATAGAGGCATGAAGGTGGCGATGGGAGATTTCAGCGATCCAGACCTATGCTGGTTAGAGGAATGCTGGGGCCATGTTTTACCTGTGTCTTAACACAGTATAAAGTATCTCATATTATTCTTGGGAAGAAGATTGAGACAGGATCAGTTATTGATACATTTTGAGAACTGTCAGTTGGATGGCCAAACTCCAAGAATAATTGTTGATAGTCTGACATCAACAAGGTCTCCAGTGGCGAACTTCAAGGATCTGCTCCTGCCTCTACTTTTTAACATCTTATCACTGACTTTGATTAAGGCATCTGGCATGCTTATCAGATCTGCACAGGATACAAAGCTGGGGGTGATGAATATAATAGATAACACAGGATCTTTTCAGATTAGAATAATAGGCTGACTCTAAGAAGATAAAATTTAATAAAGGTAAATGCACTTGCTTACAAAAAGTGTTTGCTTTTCTGAGTCTCAGTTTTCATCCCTGGATGGAGAGAAAAACCAGAGACCACATATCCCAAACTGCCTTGAGTTGGCATCACTCACTCACTAGAAAGGAAGAGAATTCTCGGTGAACTCTGTCTCCAAGAAGGCCGTGTCTGATCAGGTCCACAATGCAGTGAGGGCATGCTTTGGTTGGGTAGGCATTCTTTCTGAGAATTCAGTTTTCAAAGAACATGGGGAACTGCAGAGGTGGTGGGAAAGGTCTTTGTGATGGCAGGTAGACCCAGGTATAGCCTGGAGACTGAGAAGATGGGAATGAAATAGTAACCACATCCTGACCACGCTGAGTGTCCCATCGTAGTGCACATGAGCCAGGCTGCTGAGCCATAGAAAGGGAGATGCTAGCAATGCCTTGAGGTGCGGGTGGGCCAGTGAACAGTGCTTGCTTGCTCCTGGAAGGGACTAAGTTGAGATCGCTTGCTGATGCAACTAACATCCTGCTGTGAGTTTAAGGGAACTTAAACCCTTCTGTGGTATTGGGGCTGGGAGTAGGGCAGGGGGTGGAGGCACAAGTCATCCAGGAATGAAGATGAAAACACTTGCTCCATAATTTGCTTTCTGGTTTTTACTAGGCTATCTATTTAATCTCTCTCTCTCTCTCTCTCTCTCTCTCTCTCCCCCCTCTCCCTCTCTCTCCCTCTGTCTCTCTGTCTCTCTCTCTCCTCTTTGTCTTTCTCTCCATCCGTCTATTCATCTCTCTCTCTATCCATCCATCTATTTATAGATATTTACAATATAGCTATATATTTATATACATATTTCTGTATATATTCACATACTTAACATATAAATATATTTCTGTAATATTTGTATATGCTTTCCCCCCTCAAATTCTTGTGTTATTTGATATGACCTGACAGAGATTCTGCCCTATCTATCTATCTATCTATCTATCTATCTATCTATCTATCTATATCTATCTGTCTATCTGTCTAACTAATCTATCCATCCATGCATCCATTTATATATATTTACAATATAGTTATATATTTTGAGAATATATTTATATAATATTTCTGTGTAAATATATTTACATGCTTACATATAAATATATTTCTGTAATATTTATATTTGAATATATGCTTCCCCCCCTCAAATTCTTGTGTTATCTGGCATGACCTGACAAAGATTCTTAGAATAGAGGCTTGAAATAGTGGATTTGATATATGAGAGACCCCAAAATGGTCTTTGTGCGACTGAAAATTTTGTGGGACATGTCCAGAATTGATTTTTATTTTCTGTGAAATTTTTTTTCTATTCAAGTCATTTAAATTACTGAATAAACCCAAAGCCTCCTGTCTAAGGAAGGAGTTCACTGAAAATGGGTTTTCTTCCTTTTCTAGTCGAAGTTTCCCAGTGGAACTCTTGGCAGAGATGTAATTTAAAATCCCAATCTTTCTATGTATGTTCTATGTGTCAAAGTATTATTGAAGTTTTACTGTTTATGATGGAAGCGACATTCTGGAACTTTTAATACCATATGGTTCATTTTACTAAGACTTTTAGAACACCTGTACATGACATATTTGACTACTGGTCGAAATATTTTCCATGGTTACTTAATCCAGGGAAAATTGTGCACCGGAGCAGGGTGGAGGTACTAGTCAAGGATGGTTTTTAGAGGAGCTATTGATTTGAGACAAACCAAAGACCTGTGATTACCAATTTCCACAGTATGGGAACTCTTTCCCCCAGTGCAGATCATACCCCATGGATCACGTTCACAGTCTCAGAGAGGCTTCAGCCCTGAGCCTCAGAGCCTTACCATAGTTACAAAGCCAGTAAGTGGCTGAGGTTTTCTTGACTTTGAGTCATGATGCCATGATGTGTCTATCATGAGGATGTGGAAAGGAATTTACAGGACACTGTGGCCCCTTTGAGTGAATGTCACCTGCTGACCAAAGTATTTAGAAAGCGGATCCTACATTATGTGTGCGAAGTCAGATGGCAGGATGTGCCCGCATATGCACACGGGGTCTGTACCATCTTTCCCCAAATGATTTTCGTTCTGTTGTTTCATTTGTGTCTGACTCTTTGTGACTCCGTCTGGGCTTTTCTTGGCTGAGATATTGAAGTGGTTTTCCACTCCCTCCTCCAGCTCATTTTACAGATGGGATAACTGAGGCAACAGGGTGAAGTGACTTGCCCAAGGTCTTGTTGTTTCAGTCATGTCTGAATCTTCCTGACCGCATTTGGGATTTTCTTGGCAGATATACTGCAGTGGTCAACCATTTCCTTCTCCAGATCATTTTACAGATGAGGAAACTGAGGCAAACAGGGTGAAGTGACTTGCCCAGGGTCACACAGCCAGGCCTGGCCCTCTGCACACTATGCTGCCACATAGGTACCCACATTAGTCTTCTCTATATAGTAATGGAGGCTGAACTTCTAGCTGGTTAGTGACATCTAATCAAGACATATTACTCATCAAAATCAAGGCATATGATTAATCATAATCATAATTCAGTGGAGAGAGCACCAGGTCTGCAATTAGGAAGACCTGAGTTCAAATCCAGTCTCAGACACTTACTAGCTGTGTGACCCTGGGTAAGTCACTTCACCCTGTTTGCCTCAGTTTCCCCATCTATAAAATGAGCTGGAGGAGGAAAGAGCAAGCCACTCCAGTATCTCTGCCAAGAAAGCCCCAAATGGGGTCACGCAGAGTTGGACATGACTGAAATGACTGACCAACAACAGTGTCAGGTTGTCCCAGTAGTCTGGCTGGAGCTACTGAGAGGGGAAGGTGGAATCATCTCTAGGGGTGTGGAGTCCAGGCTGTCCTCAGTTAAATGATTCATGGCATTAATTGCACTGTGTGACAATGCTTCTCTCAGGGAAATAAAGTTAAAATATGCCCCAAGGGCTGCCTTAAGGGGTAAAAGAAAGAACTTTTGGTCTCCCAAATTTACACTGAGGTCTGAGGCTGGGCAAGCCCAGCTGTCTAGCCTTGGTATTGAGGGGCTATTAGGGACTGATGTGATGAGGGCAGGTGAACCTTGGCTATTTCTATTTCTCTCACCTGCTGAGCTAACCACCTCCTCTTCTTGCTGTGGCTCTCCCCTGTCACTGCCTGGCCTGCCTCATTCAGCACTTAGGGCCAAGAGGAACCATAAGGACCCCCAGAAGCTGGACTTCAGCCGAGAGGGGAGATATAAGGCAGATGGGGGCACCACCTTGTGTTGGGAAAACCGAGATCCCAGGATGCCAGCATTGCTGGGAAGGCTACCTGACGTAAGAGGAGGGAGAATGAAGCTCACGCCAGCCCGGGCAGCTTCCTATCTTAATATTCTTGTTAGCTTGGTGCTATATTGGGTTGTTTCTTCTTTCTTTCTCCAGAGCTACTGGAGGATTGCAAGTGCCATCAGTGCCCTCTAAATATCACACCCTAGAGCAAAGTGCTAGTTGTCTTGTCCTAATCATGGCTCTGGGTCCAAGTCTCCTATGTGGCCTCCCTCCAATCATACACATAAACACACGCACGTGTCACACGTACACACACACACGTACTTGTTGATCTCATTTCTAGGAAAGCACTGAATACCACATAATTGCAAGGCTTGAGTCATAAGGCTCTTTTTAGACAGCTGAGGTTTGGCTGACTGACAGAGAAAGGTCAATGAAGAAGATACAGTGGAAAGAACCCTGGGAGTCTTTGGACCCGAGTTCAAATCCTATCACTGCCACCTGTTGCCTGGGTGACCTCAGGGCAAAAGCCTAACTCTCCCTGGTCCTCAGTTCTCTCATCTGTAAAATGAGGGATTGACTTCTAAGTCTGTTCAATTCAAAGTCTATGACCTTCAATCTCCCCATCTGAAAGTTGCCATTCTTTATAAAAGCCAAGAGTGCCTCTGCAGGCACCCCAATCTTAACCAAACGACAATCCACAGCTAGGGGAATCTCCCTTTTAAATACCACCTCTCTTTGCTTATCAGGAAACTTGGGAGACTAAAAGTTAGGAAAGTCAGCCTGTGGTTCCAAGGAGTATTGGATTGGGAGTCAACAACCCTGGGTTTGGATCTGGGCCCTGCTACTGGCTAGATGTGTGGTCCTATAATCTACCCTCTCTAGACCTCAGATTCCTCATCTGTAAAATGAGGAGTTTGGGCTAAAAGGTCTCTTAGGCTCTTTCCAGCCATAGGTCTCAGCTCCTATGATCCCAACTCAAATCCCTCTTTCCCTTTCTTCCTCAATCGATCAGTCAACAAGCATTTATTATACTGATATAGTATATATAATATATATATACTGATGGAGATATAAAGAAGAAAGGCAAAAACAGGGGTGGCTAGGTGGTGTAGTGAACAGAGAAACGGCCTTGGAGTCAGGAGGACCTGAGTTCAAATCCAGCTTCAGACACTTGACACACTTACTAGCCATGTGACTTTGGGCAAGTCACTTAACTCCAATTGCCCTCCAAAAAGCAAAACAAAAACAAACAGACAAAAAAACCAACAAGAAAGGCAAAAGCAGTCCCTGCCCTCAGGGACCTTACAGTCTAATGAAGGAGATAACATATAAGTATGTACAAACATGCCTGGAGAAGAGGGTCAGAGGGCTTTACTGGACTGACCATCCAAGGGGCCCAGAACATAAAGAAGGGTAAATTAGAATCCTTGAAATTTAAATGCATCCCATTGGACCTTTATAACAACCCTGTGAGACAGGTGCATGGTATGCATTACCATTTTACAGATGAGGAAACTGAGATAATTAACAAAGGCAAGTCTACTACTAAGCACTGAAGGCAAGATTTGAACTCAGGTCATAGGATGAATTACAAAGCTAGAAGGGAGGGGTCTTAGGGACTAATAGTGTTGAATGTCTTGAGTCAAAAGGGATCTAGTCCAAGCTCTCCCACCCCACCCCTCAATGTGACAGATGAGGAAGGTTTAAGCAATTGCCTACGGTCCCATAGGAAGCAGCAGAGATGAGGTGTCTCCTGTCCCTTCCTGCAGTATGGTTTCTATCACACTCCTCTTACCTTACACGCACTCACACTCACATAGTTCATGGGTCAAAGCCAAGACTTGAATCCAGCTCTGAGCAAGATTTCTTCCTTGAGTAAATGGAGAACAGAGACTGTGTTATTCTCTGGGCTTCAACATTTCTTACAATTTGACAACCCAGGGAGGACCCAAGAATTGAGAAGGTCAGAGCTGCACAGGACCTTGTAATGATTCTGGGATCTAGATTTAGAGCAGGATTGGACCTCAGAACCCATGGAGTCTGACCTCTCCATTTTACAGATGAGGAAACTGAGTCCAGATAGAGGGTGTTAAATGATTTCCCATGGTCACATTCAAGCATCAGCGGCAGTATTTGAATCCATCTCTCTCCTCTCTCCTTCTTGCCTTGTGTATATTATATATATATGTGCATAACATATTCATATGTTATATATAAATATACTACAATATATATTTTATGATGAGATCTCAGAGAATCTTGGAAAATGGAATATCTGAGGTGAGAAGGACCCTAGAATAGAGAACGTCAGAGTTGGAGAGGCCTTAGAATGGGGAAGATCAGAACAGGAAAGGACCTTACAGCACAAAATATGAGAACATAGAATGTTAGGCTTTGAAAGGCCCTTAGAAATGATCTCCTATGGCTTACTCACATTACAGGTGGGTAAGAGAGAAGTAAATTTCCTAGACCAATAGCAAGTTTGAAGCAGAACCAGGATAAGGATCCAGGCCCCCTGATTCCCAAGCCAGACTTCTTTCCTTTGTACTAAACTTGGTTTCCAAACAAACTTGAACACCTGGTCCTGTTGATATTGATAATAACCAGGCATACAACTTAACTCCAGTGAGGCTGGTCAAAGTCAGAATCCAACTTGAATTTCTTAAGGAGCATCATGGAATGCATGATATGCTTGGTCCTTTGACTAAGGAATTAGATTGAATTGAATTTTAAAGGTCTGCAGTTTCTTGGGGGTTTTTTTTGCCTTTTCTTTGGAGAGGGGAAAGCAAGGTAATTGGGCTTAAGTGACTTGCCCAAGGTCACACAGCTAGTTTTTTGTGTTAATTGTCTGAGGTCGGATTTGAACTCAGGTCCTCCTGACTCCAGATCTGGTGCTCTATTCAGTGTGCCACCTAGCCGCCCCAGGTCTGCAGTTTCAGGGATGTATCTGAACACTGTGTCCATCCATTGATGAATTATCTTGAGACTGTACTGCTCCCCTCATGGTTTAAATGGGCAGTCTTGGTGAATAACTGGGGTCTCCAAACTTCATTTTCAGGGAAAGAAGTTTCAAAATCTGATCTCAGTTGCTCTGAGCTTATGCAAGCCTTCTGGTGACCTTTGACTATTTTTAAAAGAGGAATCAATTCAGACCAGGGAAGTGAGAGTCCCTGACTTCTGCCCTGGGCAGACTCCATCGATGGAGCAGTGAATTCAGGTCTGGGTGAAACATTTTAGGAAGGACATTAGGCCTATCCAGGGGTAAGAACCCAGGGCAGACAGGGCATTGTCACATCTGTGTTACATGGACATCATTCTGAAGAAACTGGGCATGTTTGACCTGAAAAGACTTGAGGAGGGGAAGGGCAGGAAAGGAAGGGAGGCACCACCATTGTCTCTATACATCTGGATGGCCATCATGTTAAAGGGTGATCTTCTGCTTGGCCCCAGAGAACAGAAACAGGACCACCAGGGGAGGTATGTAAAGATTCCAGCTTGATGTCAGGAAGAAATCCCTCATTATGGTTGTCCCCAAATGGAGCAGGTTGCCCGGGGGTGAGGTGGGCTCCCCTTCATTGGAGGTCTTCTAGAAGAGGCTGGACGACCCTTGGCTGGGCTGTCATAGAGGGGAAGCTTGTTCAGGTGATGAGTTGGACTCGGCCACTGATGTGCTTTCCAACTTGGAGATTTTGTGATTCTCCATGAGAGGGCAAGGGAAGGAGGAGAGGTTGGCCAGAACCATTTAGATCAACCCCCTCAAAGGGAGCCCCTAAAATGAGCCTGTTTAATGCTATAAACAAAAGAACCATGAGCACAAAACAGGCTGTATGAGATGATGCTGAAGATACAAGTGACTGCATGCGGCAAGGATGGTTAGCTGTACTCTGGTACAAACTGCTGGCGCTAGAACTAAGGAGATGGGATGGAGCAACCAGTCAACATGCTTTTATTAAGAACCTAGACCTTGGGGCTGCAAAGCCAAAAACAAAACCAGCCCTGCTCTCAAGAAGCTTACAATCTGGCCTAGGGAAGGGGGAGGTCAGGAAAGGCTGGCACCCAGACTCATCACAGAATAACCTCCCCATCCTTAGGGAGTCACAACACAAAGTTAACTGGACATTATGGGAGCTGAAGTTGATTCTTTCATAGCAAAGGTTAAATGTGCATTGAATAGGAAGCAATAATAACAATTAGCCTTCATATAGGGCCAGATCCTGAAATGTATGCTATAAATATAATTCTCCTCACTTTACAAAAAGGAACACTTGAGCAGAGATTAGCTATCCCAAATATTATCCCTAATTCTGGGTCCAATTGTGTTTCTAACTCTAATTCCCTGTTTCTAGCCCTACTCCTAATCACCTTGTCTAATCCTAAATTCCTTATCTGACTTGGCTTCTCATGGGTTTTTCTAGGAGTCTACTTCAAGCCCTTTCTGCCTCTGAACCTGCTTACTCTAACTTTACACACACTTCGAACAATGTTAGTTAATGTGCTTTCCCAGCCCATGGTTGCTTAACTCAATTCATTAAGTACCTATTACAGGGGTAAGGGAAATCTTACTATGCTAGGCTGCAAAGACACCAAACCAAAAAATACAAAAACAGTCTCTGCTTTCAAGGAGTCTGGTGGGTGTACATGTGTGCTGGGGTGGGGAGGAAGGGAGAAAAAAAAATGAGAAGTATCAAATCCTGGAGGGATTAGAGACAGGCTGGGTTAACAGCTGGAAGTGGGTACAGCTGACAGTAAGGAAGGCTAAACATTTGGAAACAGCAAACACGGTAACTCATAAGCTTTAGAGAATTTATGCCTCTATATTATATTCTGGGATAGGGGAAGGAGGATGAGATTCAAGAATCAGAACGGCAAGAGAGGCCATTTATGCCTGCCGAATTCTGTGGGGCTTTTGTAGTCTGGGGGGACATCGGGAAGGTGATCACTGTGTGGACTCCAGAAGCCCAGTTTTTTACCCAAAATAAGATAGTTATTGTGTCGCTCCTGGAGAATGGGGAGTTCTGGCAGGCGGCACCTGGCGACTGGGGGGGGCATAAGCCGATCAAATCACCGGAGTTGAGTCACAAGAGATCCGAAGAGGTGAACAAAACAAGACCGAGAGTCAGACACAAGCCGAGGCCAGAAGTGGTTCTAGAGCATCGTGCTACGCAGGACCCCCCTTGGGTGTGTGACACTGAAGCCCCCGGAGCTGCTCTGTAGTGGGAATGAGCGTCTAAGAGCTTCAGAGGGTCTGAGTACAACAGAGTGACTCTTTCATCGGGTTTTTTGGGACAGCTCTATGAAATCATCAGTCTAGATGAACCAGACAGATGGCGATTGGTCAGTGCCAATGCAGGGCAGTACCTTCTCTGAAAGTTAGGAAGCTCTTGGGACACAGAGGGAAGCTAACTTCTTCAGAGTGACACAGCCAAATATGTGCTGAACCTGGGCTTCCTGATAGTGAGGCATGCTCTATCTGTTACATCATGATGCCAATGCATGCTGCCAAGGGCTAATACACTCATTGTTAGTTAGAATACAAAATGTTAGATCTGGGAGGGTCCTTAGGGAATGGAATATCAGAGCTTAGAGGGACCTTATAACAGGGCATACAATGCTGGAAGGGACCTTGGAACATGGAATGCTAGATCTGGGAGAGGTTTAGAATGGAGAACGTCAGCGCTGGGAGGGACCTTAGAACATAGAAGGTTAGATCTGGGAGAGGTTTAGAATGGAGAAGGTCGGAGCTGGGAGAGACCTTAGAACATGGAATGTCCGAGGTAGAAGGGACCTTGAGTAATCATTTTGTGCAGTCCCCTAATTTTACACATAAGAAAACAGCCTGAGAGTTTTGAGGACAGGTGAGATACCTAATTTTTGGGCCGCACGGCACCTCCTCCCCTCCCTCCCTCCCCCCTCCCCCACAGCACCTTAGTCTGGCTATTTGGCATGGTTCAGGGGAACAAGGACCAGTTGCTTGGGAGCACTAGGCAGGGGTTGGGCCATGAGTAAAGCATGCGAGGAAAGGGAGGTGAGATATGTATGTTTATAAACATTGAGAGTGTCTTTGCTGGGGAAAGGTTTGCAAGCCCATTTTTTAGAAAAGCCTTTGTAAATAACTGTCAATATAATTGCTAACTACGTGGTCAAAGAGCCCTCCTGCTGCCAGGAGAGGTAGCTGCCCGAGGTCTAGCCAGGGGCGAGCGGCAGACTTGCCCTGGGAGCGCGGGGCTCGCCACTTTGGACTCAGGGGTCTCAGTTGCCCGGGTTATCCTTGTCTACGATAACCCGGGCTCAGGAGATGCCAGGTCCGAAGGACTTCCTCAGTCCGTATCCCTGCGACAGGGACTTCGAGGAAACACGGACCCTTTCGGAGCACCCCGCACTTTCATTTCTTTCTCCCGCCCCCTCCCCTCTCCCCAGCGGCTTCTTTTCTCACCCCTGTTCTAACCACCCTCTGACCTTGGAATATGTTGGATCTCATATTGTAGCCCAGCTCATAATAATCTGCAAACGGTGAAGATTCCATCGAATTCCGAATCTTGTTAGCATGGCTGCTCACCTGCTTCTGTCCCTCAATCACTTCATATATGGCCCTTCGAGCCTGGGATGAGGGTAGCTCAGAGTGTCATGGTCTGCATCTCGCTAGGAACTCCTTCCAGTCTAAGGTCCCTCCCAGCTCTGACATCCCCTGTTCTCAGGCTCCTCCCCCTTCTGACATCCCCTGTTCTCAGGCCCCTCCCAGTTCTGCCATTCCCTGTTCTTAGGCCCCTCACCCCTCTGCCATCCCCTGTTCTCAGGCTCCTCCCAGCTCTGACATCCTCTGTTCTCAGGCTCCTTCCCCTTCTGACATCCCCTGTTCTCAGGTCCCTCCCAGCTCTGACATCCCCTGTTCTCAGGCCCCTCCCAGCTCTGACATCCTGGGTTCTGAGGTGCCTCTCAATTCTGCCATTCCATGCTCCGAGGCCCACTTCAACTTTAAAGTAGGTCCCTTCACTGCCATCCCCCACCAGTGATCCTTGGCCCTTTCATTCTCCCTTGCCCAGTCCAAAGAATGCCCTAGAGATAGGTACCTGCTCTTCAGTCACGAGTTGATCCACTGTGTTGCTCCCAAACTTGTGC
Source organism: Petaurus breviceps papuanus (assembly GCF_028583685.1). Classification (NCBI taxonomy): domain Eukaryota; kingdom Metazoa; phylum Chordata; class Mammalia; order Diprotodontia; family Petauridae; genus Petaurus; species Petaurus breviceps. The sequence goes on from NW_027185720.1 coordinate 12,693,336, forward strand.
CGAATATTGCTGGGGATACAGCTGACACTTCTGCTAACCATAGCAGGCTGGCACCCAGTGCCAGAGCTGTTATCTCCTTTAGCCTTGGGTACCCTGCAATCCTCTGCTGCCTTGGAAAGATGCAAGTCCTCTCTTGAGCTCATCCTGCTTGCCTGAGAAGAGCCTCTTGACCCATGTTTCCTAGGGGTGAGTGCCCCACGGCTGGGGATATCCCTCCCATCAGATGATCCAATGCTCAACCTTGGTTCCTCAGAATGAGTTGTCCCCAGTCGGCTACTACTTTTCACACTGATTTCTCTTGTTGGGGAAGGCCTGGGAGGGGATGGTGACTGGCTCTTGGGACTTGATTCCAAAGACGTCTTGGATCCTTTCCAAGACTGATGGCCATTGTCTTTCTGGGGCAATCTCTGGCTGTTTGTTAGAGGTCTGGACCCATGGGCCACACCTATGGATAAATGAGGACAGAAAGGCAGAGACACAAACAGAAAGACAAAGAGGAAGGCATCAAGGGGAAGAAGATGGAGCACAGAGAAAATAAGGAGATAAGAACAGATAGGAGAGAGGGAACATTAAAGGAATAGAAAGAGAAAGAATGAGAAGAAAAGGGGGCAAAAGGGGAACGAATTAGAGAAGGGGAAGGAAGAGAGAAAAATGGGGAAAAAAAGAGAAGGGAGAAAATATATTGGGAGTAATAGAGTCAGCATCTCTGAGGTGGTAGGGAGCTACATCTGGGCAGGACCCCATATGCAACAACCTCACCAACAATTGGCCTTCCAACCTTTGTTGGAAGACCCACTGTGAGGGTAAGTTTATTCTACATATTGATGTTGGGGTTAGAGAGTTTTTCTTTATATCTGCCCCAAATCTGTCTTTCTGCAACTTTTGAGTTATTCATTAATCAAGCATTAATTACCTCACTCCTACTATGTGCCAGGCAATGGGATAGTGATTTGTCCCAGGTCTTGCACATACTATGTGACCGATTTTGGACTTGATTAATAGTCTGGTTTCCACTGAATCCCATGTCCTCTCAACTATCTACCTTCTGGCATGATCCAAGATTTATTGAACACCATCCTATGTACCCAGCCTTGAACTATGCCCTAGGTGGTGGTGAAGAGAGAAGAACCTGGGAAATCTCTTCTCCTAGGTATGTCTTGTTAAACTGGGTCCATGGGAGGGAGAGAGCCATTCATAGGACTTGATCCTGGGAATTGGGTTCATTTAGTAGGGAACCTGTTAAATCCTTTGTTCCCGAAACAATAGGTCGTGATCAGACTTTTATCTCTCTGATATTGAATTCTTCCAGTCTCTTAGAGCCAACCTGGCCAGCCCAAAAGTCTTTCCTCCCTTTAGGAAGGCATGAATGAGGTGAGGGGCATTATTTATTTTGTATATACCTTGTCATAATGGGAGCAGCCCACTAAGCCTCATGACTAACTGATCTGGCCTAGCCCAGGCCATTTCTGGTGGGTCATGGGGTGAGGTGGGGAAGGGGGGTGCTTGGGGTTGAGGGATCCCTTGATCCCATGGTGGCAGCACCAATGCCTGTGTCAAGCCAAAGTCCCTCAACACCAAGCATTACATTATTCCTTTAAATACTTATTAATAAAGGTAGTATGTTCTCTCAGAGAATGTAATCTCCTCAAGGGTAGGCCTGCTTCACTTTTGTCCTGGAACAGTGAACTTATACAGATGGTTCTGGGTGATTGAATGAGTATACTTTACCTGCTACTCTGGGGGCTCAGAGCCATGTCCTCATTAACCCATGGAGTGAATAGGCCCTAGCTCTGACTGCCTCATCTAGTTGGCCGCCAATCCCCTTAATGTTCTAGGGCCATCTTGTTTGGGGTGGCAGGATCTTGGTGGAGAGGGGAAAAGGGTTGACTTGAACAGATAGATGCAGAAACAGGGGCACTTCTCGGAGGTCAGGGAAACTCTACAGTATCTCCAGCAGCTGCCACAGCAAGAATCTGCTTCTGGCTTATACATGCCCCCTTGCCTATACCTCCTACCTGTGGTGTGGCCCGCTTCTCCTCTCTCTGCATCTTGTAGCTCCAGATCCAAATCCTGTCAATGACAATACGAAAATTATAAACCAATTCAAAGAATCTACACTGTGGATCCACAGCAGTGGGGAGAGCATTGTGCTGGGAGTCAGGAGGACCTGAGTTCAAATCTAGCCTTAGACACTTTTGAACCTGTTTGACTCTCTGGCCAAGTCATTGGCCTCTGTTTGTCTCAGTTGTATAAAATGAGGATAATAATAGCACTTACCTCCCAGGGTTGTTGTTGAGAATCAAATGAGGTGATATTTGTGAGTGCTCAGCATGGTACCCAGTAAAACATAGGTGCTAAGGGGTGTCCAGGTGGCTCAGTGAGTAAGAGCACTGGCTCCAGTGTCGGGATGACCTGGAGATCAAATCCTGGGCTCAGATACTCAGCACCACACCCAGAAATAACTGGCCATGTAACCTTGAGCAAGTTACTTAACCCCGATTGCTTATAAAAAAAAACATAGGTGCTTAATAAATGCTCATTCCCCTCCCCTTAAAGTTTTTAAGACACTACAGTGACTTTGTTACTCTTCATTTTGTAGATAAGGGAAGTGATTTGCCTATGGCTCCATTAGTAAGTGCAGCTTCTAAAATCTGTACAGTTGGCCTCTCCTGACTCACTGTCTAACATTCTTTCTACCACTCAGAGAACAGACAAATCCAGGTGTGCAAGACAGGTAAGTGAGCCCTTAGAGTTTCCCTTCTTTGTCACAGAGACCTCCCCTTACTGTCTTGCTCTTTCCCTCAATTCTAGAATCACATCAGCTGACTTAGGAACTCCAGTCCAGAAGCCTGGCTCTCCTAATGTTAAAATCTCATCTACTGATTGCCTCAGACTGGGAGAGATGCTTCTAAGCACCTCCAGCTCTCAATAACTCAACTGCCTCATGCCTCCACCTCCCTCAAAGTCTGAACTTCAATATGAATTGGATTCCAAGCAAAGTTTAGCTGGGTGCTGAATTCTAGGGAGAGAAAGAGCAGGAATGGAGGAGATGTCAGGATCCACTCTGAAAGAGAAAACTTTCCCTTTTCTATGCCTGGATTGTAGAAAGGATGTGTTAGCTGGAGATGACTGAGCCAAAAATACCCTATCTTGTTTCAGTTTTAACAAGGAAGTCTTACAGAAGAATGAAAGGTGAGAATCCTGGAGCAGAATCCAGACAGACGCCTCCTGGACTGGTTGGGCTCTTGACCTTGGGACATTTAATGCAATTTAGGCAAACTCGAGATGCATTGATTCCAGCTGAGGGAGACCAAACTGGCCCACCCCCAACAGGGTGGACCTATTAGCCTTAGTGGGATTTAAGGAAGCTCATTTTATGATAGAGTTTGTCTTTTGTCTCACACCACCTCTGCTTGGCAAATCCTAGTACTGACCTGTGTCAGCTGGTTCCTTTTATCTCTGCCCTGACCTCTTCTCAAATTTTCCTTATAGTAACCAGTTCTACCTGTGGTATCTGGATGGGGAATCAGCAGGTCTGGGCTTGTGTTCCACCTAGTATGACCATTGACTATGAGATCTTGGGCCAGTCATTTAACTCTGAGCCTTGTTGTAGTTTCTTTGTTTTCATCTATAAAAATAGAGATTTGGCCTAGTGGACTTCTAAGGTCACTTACCACCCAGGGTCATTGTGGTTGACACTTATTTTAATATAAGCTTATTTTCTTCCTCCCCTTCTAGATCTAAAGGTCTATGGTTTTGTACTGAGCAGCATATATTCAGAGTTTAGATCTCAGTTCCATTTCCTCCAGCAGACCATTACAGTACCACCTAGTGGCCAAATTCAGCCCAGCCAACCAGCCTCTGCCCCACTCTACAGCCCCTAGCAAGAGTCATTTCCAGAAGCAGGCTTTTTCAGTGAAATAGAAAAACCCACACTTCTTCCCCCAATCCCCAGATGCTGGGAATGTACTCCCTCCTGTTGACCACCTCTTAGAATTCCTTATCTCCTTCAAGACTTAGCTCAAGAACCTTCTTTTACATGAGATTTTTCTTTTGTTTTAATCAATCAATAAGCATTTATTAAGCACCTACTATATACCAGACTCTGTACTAAGCACTGGGAGTACAAAGCAAGGCACAAGACAGTTCCTATTCTCAGAGAGCTCACAATCTAATGTGAGTTAATACATAGCATTAGTCCCACCAAGTACAAAATTCAAAGAATGCACTATAGTCATTTGAAGTCTTACCACACCCCCTTTAAGGCTTTCACCTTCTTAATTTCTTTTTGTTTCTAATTAATTAGTTATTTTTAGCAATTAAAAAAATTTATTTCAAATTTTTTTCCCTCCAGCCCTTTCCCCACCCACTGAGAAGGCAAGCAATATATCAATTATATATGTTGAAATCATGCAAAACCTATTTCCATATTAGTCATTTCACGAGACTTTTCTGGATTCCTCAAACTACTAGTGCCTTCCCCAACAAAATTACTGTTTGTATTTGGCATCTCTTTTCTCTCTGTCTGTGCTTCATTGTTTAACTTTGGTCTATATGTCCTAGACCAATGTCTGGCATGCAGTAGGTGCTTAATAAATGTCGGTTCATTTGAATGACTCATAGGATCATGAGTGGGTCCTTAGAAGCCATCATCAAGTCAAAGATGAGGAAACTGAGTGGCTTGCTCAAGATTATTAAAAGTAGTTAGTATCGGGGTGGCCAGGTAGCACAGTGAGTAAGAGCACCGGCTCCAGTGTCGGGATGACCTGGGGATCGAATCCGGCTCAGACACTTAGCACCACACCCAGAAATAACTGGCCGTGTAACCTTGAGCAAGTTACTTAACCCCGATTGCTTAAGAGAAAAAAAAAGTAGTTCGTATCAGAGGCAGAATTTGAACCCAGGTCCTCTGGCTCCAGAGCCTCTGCTCTTTCTATTGAATCTACTCGTACGATTTCATCTGTGTAGTTGCTAGCCATGGATGGTCATAGCTTTTCTTTGACTTACTAGAATTGCTGGGGTCCTATGGCTAAAAATCCACCCCCCTAGGATGATCCTCAGAAGAACCCTCCCACCAGCACTGTCAGGGTCAGCTCACCCCAGCAGAGCCCTGACCCAGCTCAAGCAGCCCTGTATACACCTTTTTTCCTAGAAATATACACAGACTGACTGAAATGACATGACCTGGACAAGTCATCAAGTCAGGTGCGAGAATCTCATGCCATTTACTGAAGGGGGTAACCAATCATGGCATTTATTGAACCTTGCCATTTGGACTGTCAGCTGACTGCTCATTAATTCAAGAGAATAATTAGGATTCCAGAATCTGGCAGGGGTCTCTGAGCTCATCTAGCCCAAATATACCAGAACAGAATTCTCAGAGCAGAGGTCTCAAGTCAAGTCTAATCGATGAGCATTTATCTGGTCAGAGAGGTTTTGGTCCCAAGGCTTCCAATAAGAGCACTGCCTATAAATCTAATAGGACCCCATACCTCACAGCTCTTTCTGCTTTGGGCTGTTTGGGAATCTTAGAGAGCTTTTCCCTGTCTCAAGACTAAATACTCTGCCTCTGTAACCTCCACCCACTTCTCCTCATTCTGCCCTCTGGAAACAAGCAGAGAGGGGTCTAATCCTTATTCCATCTGACAGTCAGTCTTTCAAGTCTGAACAGAAATATCCTCCTAAATTCTCCAATTAAAAAAAATCCAATGTATTATCAAGTAGTACAGTCTCTAGCTCTCTCTCTCTCCCTCTTTTTTTTTTGGAGGGGGGAGATGAGGCAATTGGGGGTTAAGTGACTTGCCCAGGGTCACATAGCTAGTAAGTGTCAAAGTGTTTGAGGACAGATTTGAACTCAGGTCCTCCAATGCTCCATTCACTGAACCACCTAGCTGACCCCAGCCTCCAGCTCTCTAAACAACTTGGCTACATGCTTTTTCTACATGGTTCAGTAGCCTAGGTTCTCCCTCAAATGATATGATGTGACCAGGGCAGAATATGATGAATTCAGCCAGGACTGTTTCTTCTCTCGATTCATTTGACCCTAGATCTGAAACTGGAAGGGACCTTGGAGGGCGGCTGGGCCAATTCTCTCATTTTACAGATGAGGAAACTGAGACCCAGGGAAATAAAGTGACTTGCCCAGGATTACACAGTATATTCCTGAGGCAGGATTCAAACCCAGGTCTTCCTGACTCTAAATCCCATTCTCTAGGCACTACAAAATACTGTCTATATTATTTTTTTTGCCTTTGTAATGAGATTGCAGTCTCCACTCAGACACTGCTCACACTTGGCTGCTACTGAGCTCAAGCCCAATTGATTAATTTTACCCTCTCTCCCTCCTTCCTTCTCTCTCATCTTTATGTTCCCATGTCTCTCTCTCTCTGCCTCGTCTGTGTCTCTCTGTGTCTCTCAGTGTCTATGTGTCTCTTTGTATCTTTATCTCTCCCCATTTCTCTCTGTCTCCATCTCCTTTCTATCTTTCTGTCTCCTTTTCTTTCTGTCTCTCTGCTTCTCTCTCTCTTTCTCCCTCCCTCTTCCAGATTATAGTATACTTCGGATTTCTGTTTCACCTGCCCATCACATCACCTTTTATTTCACATTAATCTCCACTGCCCTTTCCTAAGAAATATTAATTCAATCCATCAAGCTCCCAATGTGGTCTACAGTGCAGATGGTACTAGGTTTGGATTCAGAGGACCTGGGTTGAAATCTTGTTTCTGCCACTTGTTATCCATAGGACCTTGGACAAACTAACTTGTCTCAGAGTCAGTTTTTTCAATTGTCAAATAAGGATGTTGGACTAGATGGTCCCAAAGTCCCTTCCAGTTCTAAATTTGGATGCTTCACCTTTCTCCTTTTAGGCTACCTTAGACTTTAATCTTCCTCCATGAGCTTTGCACATAAATGTTCTCTCTTTCCCATATAACATGAGGCTTGCATCCTTCCTCTTCTTGATGCAACTAATAATGTGATTCAGAATTCTTCTCCCCTTTCAACCTTCTCCTTCATTTCTCTCTCCTGAGATGCCTTTCACTTTCCTTGGCTTGACTTTAGCCTTTCCTCCCCACCTGTATTCTGTAGTTGCTGGATATTCTGCCTTTGTTCTTTTGATAATGCCCAAACAAGGGAAAAAGAAAGAAGGAAGGAAAGAGAAAGAAAGAAAGAAAGAAAGAAAGAAAGAAAGAAAGAAAGAAAGAAAGAAAGAAAGAAAGAAAGAAAGAAAGAAAGAAAGAAAGAAAGAAAGAAAGAGAAAAAGAAAGGAAGGAAAAAAGAGAAAGAAAAAAAGAAAAAAAATACATGTACCTCATTCCCTTCCTCACTTGCCCATATAAAATGTACTTTCATAAATCAAGTGGGAAGAGCATTGGTTCAAATTCCATCTCTGACATTCATTTCCCATATGACTTTGGGCCAGTTCCTTAATGTTCATGGGTCTCAGTTTCTCCAACTGCAAAATGAGGGTATGGGATCAGATGACCTCTGAGGTCCATCTGTGATCCCCTGATCCTTTGAACCTCACTATTGTCAATCCATCACAAGCCCAGCACTGTAATAATCACTATCTTTTCTGGTATATAGATAAGAGAAACTTGGAGAGGAAGCAATCCTAAACTTCCCAACTTCAAGTGAGGGTTATGGTCCTGAAAATCAGACCTGGGAACCAAATGCTCCTTTGCATGACACCCTTAGTATACAATTCAAACATCCCACAAATCCAGAGCCCTGCCCTAGTCAGGAGAAGGTTTAGAAGGAAGGATCAGGACTCTCCTGCAAAACCCATGCTTTCAACTCTTTGCATGTGCTTGCTGGGAAGAAACCAGGCTATTGGTAATCTCTGAACCCCTAAATCTGGAGGCATCAACCACCTCCCATCCAGACTCCAAGATCCCTTAGATGAGCCACTCTAATTAACTAGATTCATTTCATGGAAATGATCCTAGTTCAGGAATGTTAGGTACCAAAATGAGCACTTAAAGCCAATCTCTTAACACATAATTCAGCCTTCTTTCTTCTACACTAATGCTTCCCAACTCAGATTCAGAAGGCACAATGAAAAGAGCCTTGAACTCAGAGTCGTGGACTCTCATTTTGAATCCTATCACTTATTCTCTGTGTCTCTTTGGCCAATTCATTTCATTGCTTGGGCCTCAGTTTCCTCCCCTGTAAAAATGAGGAGGATGAATTACATCAAAGATGTCAACCATATGGAGCCAGCGACACTCCCTAGTGTGGCCAGAACTAGATTCAAATGTAATTGAGAAATATTTAACAAAATAAATAAAAATACGATGAAATCTAGATATTGTTCTTATTTGGTTTTCAGCCTATATGCTCCTGAAAGATATATCAGTAGAATTTCATGGTCACTTTTCTATTTGTGTCTGATATTACTGTTCTATAGCTATAGTTCCCCAGTTTGGCAAAGCAGCCTGGGAAAAGAACCTTCTCATATCTCTTCTTTGGAGGCCAAACTTGGTCATTAGATCTTCATGGCATTTAGCTTTGATTAGGGGTGAGGGGTGGTATTACTGTTGAGAGGGGCAGGGTGATAGAATGGGGGAGACACTGATTGAGGGGTGGCAAAGGATCCCAATTGTGTTGCCCATTGCCTACATAACTTTGGGGGAATCCCCCTCTCTTGGCCTCATTTTATTCCTCTGTGAAATGAGGGGGGTTGTACTAAATCACCTCTAAGACTCCTTCCAGATATGATTTATGATCCTATAAGACTCTTAAAACTGAACTAAGCCACAGGCAGAGCCTGTGAGGGAAGGGGAAAATGAGGGTTCAATGAGCCTTATTGATAACAGCTCTGTCTGCTCACTTGCTTCCCTGGTTACTGCTTGCCTGTGGTCAAAGTCTGGCCTGGCTCCTCCCTCGTCATCACCACACTTTGGATTTTCTCTGCTAACCTCCCTGACTCACCCCATAACAAGTCAGTTTGTCTTGTGATCTGTACAGTGGTATCTTGAACTGAGAATCTATTATCATTCTAAGCGTGCAGCCCAATTGACTTGCTTATTGTGTGTAATTATCAAGAACAGCTTGGGTAGACCCAGAGAAAAAAGGGTGCTTTTCCCTTCCATCTGGGCAGAGGTGGGGAAATATGGGTGTGGAACATTTTGCATATACTATCAGACTTAGTATCTGGTTAGTATCCAGATGGCTCTGGGGGTGAAAGTGAGGTTGGTGACTTTGCACAGCCCCAATTCACTTGCATGTCATGGCACTGCCTTCCTGATGTCATGCACCTCTTTGAGAAGGAAGGACAAATGGCAGCAGTAAAAATATTGTTGTTTCTTTTCTTTTTAATTCTTTGATCTGAGGGACAGCTAAAGGGAGGGAGAAAGAGTGCAGTTGAAAATAAAGGTGATGCCAGTGAAAAACATAGTGATAAAAATTTGAGAGAATAACCCAAAAAGTCCCTGCAGCACTTCGGCAGCTGTTCCAAGCCTGCCCCAGCCTTGCAGAACACTGCTTGGCTGACTGAAGTCTGCCTAGGGGGCAAGGCCCCTAAACTGGGCAAGAAGAATGGATGGCCAAGACTGGCCATTGTCTGTGATGAGAGACCAGATCCAGAGACAGAGAGGGGGAACTCAGCCTACAACAATCTGCCAGGCTTCAGGGGAGCTGAGAATCTTGGGACTCTCTGTTCTTCTATTCATCACCTCCATAATCTTGGGCAAATCTCTCCCTCTTCCAGGCTGATTGGAGAAGGGAATAGGTTGTTCTGCATGCTCTTCAGGGCCCCTGGCAGCCATAAAAGTATGATCCCATGATTTAGTAAGATGGGGAGGGGGCATGTGAGATTAACCCTTGGAGCCAAGAAGAAAACCAAATTATGAGTATCAAAAATGAAAAGGATGAATCTACCTCCACATGAAGAGGAAATTAAAACAATAATTAGGAATTATTTTGCCAAATTATATGCACATAAATTTGACAATCTTAGTGAAATGGATGAATTTTACAAAAATATAAGCTGCCCAGATTAACTGAAGAGGAAGTAAATTACTTAAATAACCCCATCTCAGAAAAAGAAATTGAACAAGCCGTCAGTTAACTCCCTAGGAAAAAATCTCCAGGACCAGATGGATTTACTAGTGAATTCTATCAAAAATTTAAAGAACATTTGATTCCAATACTCTACAAGCTATTTGGGAAAATTAGTGAAGAAGGAGTCCTACCAAATTCTTTTTATGACACAAACATGGTACTGATACCTAAATCAAGAAGAGATAAAATGGAAAAAGAAAATTATAGACCAATTTGCCTCATGAATATAGATGCGAAAATTTTAAATAAAATATTATAAAAAAAGACTACAGCAACTTATCACAAGAATAATACACTTTGATCAGGTAGGATTTATCCCAGGAATGCAAGGATGGTTTAATATTAGGAAAACCATCAGTATAATTGATCATATCAACAATAAAACCACATGATTATCTCAATGGATTAAGAACAAGCTTTTGACAAAGTACAACATCATGCCTATTAAAAACACTAGAAAGTATAGGAATAAATGGAGCCTTCCTTAAAATAATAAGTAGCATCTATTTAAAGCCTTCAGCAAGTATTATATGTAATGGGGATAAGCTAGAAGCATTTCCAATAAGATCAGGGGTGAAACAAGGGTATCCATTATCACCCCTCTTATTCAATCTGGTACTAGAAATGTCATCAGTAGCAATTAGAGAAGAAAAAGAAATCAAAGGAATCAAATTAGGCAAAGTAGAGACCAACTCATCTCTCTTTGCAAATGATATGATGATATACTTAGAGAATCCTGGAGAATCAGGTAAAAAACTACCTGAGACAACAAATAAATTTGGCAAAGTTGCAGGATATAAAATAAACCCACATAAATCCTCGGCATTCCTGTATATTTCTAATGAAATCCAACAGCAAGAAATAGAAAGAAAAATCCCATTTAAAGTTACTGTAGACATTATAAAATATTTGAGAATCTACCTGCCAAAACAAATGCAGGACCTATATAAACACAACTACAAAACACTTTTCACACAAATAAAGTCAGATCTAACTAATAGAAAAAAACATCAATTTCTCATGGCTGGGTCAATCTTATAATAAAAATGACAATTTTACCTAAATTAAATTACATATTTAGTGCCATACCAATCAATTTACCAAAAAATTACTTTATAGACCTAGAAAAAATAGTAACAAAATTCATTTGGAAGAACAAAAGGTCCAGAATATCAAGGGTATTAATGAAAAGAAATGCTAGGGATGGTGGACTAGCTATACCATATTTTAATCTGTACTATAAAGCAGCAGTCCTCAAAACTCCTTGGTGCTGGCTGAGGAATAGATTAGTGGATCAATGGAATAGATTGGGTACATGAGACTCAGCAGTCAATGACTAATGATTTACTCCTTGCTAAACCAAAAGACCCCAGTTTTGGGGATGAGAACTCACTATTTGACAAAAACTGCTGGGAAAACTGGAATATAATATGGCAGAAACTGGGCATAGACCATTATCTAACACCATATACCAAAATTAAGTCTAAATCAGTGCATGATCTAGGTATTAAGGATGATACTGTAAGTAATCTGGGAAAGCAAGGAATAGTTTACCTGTCAGATCTATGGAGAGGGGAAGATTTCATGACCAAACAAGAACTAGAGAGCATTATAAAATACAAAATGGATAACTTTGATTACATGAAACTGAAAAGCTTCTGTACAAACAAAGCCAATGTAAACAAGATTAAGAGGGAAGTGGGAAACTGGGAAAGAATTTTACAAACTATGTCTCTGCTAAAGGCCTCATTTCTAAAATATACAGAGAATTGAGTCAAATCTGTGAGAATACAAGTCATTCCCCAATTGATAAATAGTCAAAGGATATGAATAGGCAGTTTACAGAGGAAGAAATTAAAGATATTTATAAGCATATGAAAAAATGCACTAAATCACTATTGATTAGAGAAATGCAAATCAAAACAACTCTGAGGTACCACATCTCACCAGTCAGATTGGCTAAGATAACAAAACAGGAAAATGACAAATGCTGGAGAGGATGTGGACAAATTGGAACACTAATACATTGCTGGTGGAGTTGTGAACTGATCCAACCATTCTGGAGAGCAATCTGGAACTATGCCCAAAGGGCTATAAGTAATTTCATACCCTTTGACCCAGCAATACCACTTCTAGGGTTGTATCCCAAAGAGATCATAAAAGCAGGAGGAAGACCCATATGTACAAAAATATTTATAGCAGCTCTTTTTGTGGTGGCAAAGAACTGGAAATTAAGGGGATGACCATCAATTGAGGAATGGCTAACCAAGTTATGGTATATGAATGTAATTGAATACTATTGCATCATAAGAAACGAAGAGCAGATGGACTTCCTATCTACCTGGAGAGGCTTATATGAACTGCTGCTGAGTGAGAAGAGCAGAACCAAGAGAAATTTGTACACAATTACAGACACAACATATGTGTGACAACCAACTTTGATAGACTGGACTCTTCTCATAAATGCAGGGCTATAAGTCAACTCCAAAAGACTCATGATGGAGAGAGATGTCTACATTCAGAGAAAGAACCAGAAAGAACAGAGTTTGAATGCAGATTGAAGCAAATTACCTGCTCTCTTTCTTTCTCTTGTTTGGTTTTTTTTTTCCTCTTTCCCATTGTTCATTCCATCTGAAACAATCCATCTTTATAACCTGAACAATGTCCAATGTGAAAGTATCTGTAGATCTTATACCTGATTGTATGCTGCCATGGGGGGGGGGAGGGGAGGAAGGGGGAGTAAATTTGAAACTCAAAGAACTGGGGAACTGAATCTTGTAAACTCAAAACAAAACAAATTAATAAAGACAAAATAAATAAATAAATACATCTGCAAGGTTTCACTAGTTTGCCAAAGGAATCCACAATACAAAAAGGCTTCAGAGCTTCTGAAGTAGATTTATATACCTACCAAGTTAGTTCAGTCTCTAGGGATTCCCAATAGTTAATTCTCTATTGCTCTAATGTTCCCACCCAGATTTTCCCTAGGAATACCCGTATTTTGATGCAATCTACATCTCCACACCTAAAGGAACTAGGCTAATAAAACATTCCATAAGAGGACCAGCTTTACTTAGGAAAAAAAAATTCAAAGACACACCCATATACAGTCAAGACAACTCTCCTTTTGTGTGAGTGCTTTCTTCCTTGGGGAACTATACAGATCAGCCTCTAGGCTCTCAGTGGAGTCTCTCCCATTTTACTTTCTAGGAAACTGAGGCTCACAGCAATATGTGACAGCCTTAACTAGGATCACACAGCTTGCAAGCATCACAGGGCAGACTTGAACCATACATCTTTCAAACAACTTCATCAACATAGACAAGCAAACAAACAAACACAAAAACCCACCCTGTTTCTTCTTCTGTTAAAGTACATGTGCGGGTATTTTGGCATGGATCCAACATGACCTCAGGATAGAGATGGCCTCTGGAAGTCCTACTTAGACACATCTTTGACTGAGCAAGGTCACCAGCCTCAGTTTCTCCTTTGGGGGTTGAGTCCGGTGAGCAGGTATAGATCTGGATAATTGGCAACACGCAGGGTATCACACCCTTAACTGCAGGTGCTTTGCCCAAAAGGGAATGTAAATTTTAATCTCTGAAACTATTTTGTGTTCGTTTTTGCTTTTTCTCTTAAAGACCAGCCTTAACACCAAATCACTCTGGTTTTCATTGATTGGTCAACACTAGGTCCCAGGCCAAATGCTACTGCATCCTTGTTTGGGTCGGGGATGGGTTCAGGATGACTGTAAATAACAATTGTTTCTGTTTTGGTCAGAAACTGTGAGGGTCTCCACCTCCCAGATTTTTTTTGTCTCATTTTCCTTTCCCTCATTTCTTATTAAGCCTTTATCACCGAATATACTTTGCCTCAGTCAAACTGAGGCTTTAGCTTCAAAAGACCCAAGTCCCCAATGCATCCTAGGCCACCTGAAGTTATCAAGATCCATCCCTGGCCACTGGACCCAGATGGCTCTAGAAGACAGCTCTAGAGGACAAAGTGAGGCTGGTGACATTGCACAACCCTCCCTCACTTAATTCCAATTCACTTGCATGTCATGGCATCACCAACCTGATGTCATGGTCCTCTTTGAGAACAGAGGACAAACAGAGCAAGCAACCAATATCCTGGCTATTTATTCCTAGTCAAGACCCTCTTCTCAGTGCTTCAACTCAATCCTGAGCAACTGTCCCAGGTTGGAGACCACGCACATATCGACTTTGATAGGAGTAATTCATCACAGGGAGCTCAGATCCAATAAGAAAAAAGGAAAGAAAACATTTGATAAATGCCTTCTCCATGCCTGGCTCAGTAATGGGTACAGATCACATAAAGACAAAAATAAGCCAGTTTCTTCCCTCAAGGAGCTGCCATTTTACTGGAAAGAATGCAACATGAACAGGGGAAAATACAGAATTTACAGAAATTAATTTTGGGGTGAGGTGAGCACTTCAGGGAAGCCCAACCCAGATGCTATTGCCTGAGCTGATCCCTGGAGGGCATTAGGGCAGAGATAAGGAAGCAAAGTCTTCCAGGCACTGGGAATAAACAGGATCTGAAAGCAGGCTATTGAACTTAAGTGTGGGGGAATATGGGACATTCTGGAAACTTGTGAAGAGTTTTCAAGACCAAGTTCAAGTAGTCCAGCTTCCCTTCCCCTCCCATTTCAAGGTCACCCAGCAAGTTTTTGGCACTCCCCACCCCAAGTCCTCAGACAGTGCACTTTCTTTCCACCAAATCTACCAGATTGCATCATAAAAGGACTAGGGAAGGATGAGTAGGCAGAAATGACTCACCTTCATTGGTTCAAGGACCTTCTCCCCCATTACTATGAGTTGATCTGAGAAGACTCTTCCCCAGCCTCACACTGAAATGGCAGACACCTCCAACTCAGTCCTCTTTGCCTTGTTCCTCCTGTTCTCTGGTCTCCCTGAGGCTTAGGGCTCCCATCTGCACACAAGTCTCTGAGGAATGAGAAAGAATTCCTGGTAGCCTTCCCTTCCTGGACATTTTGGCCTTGGCCATGACCAAGGATATCTCTACTGGGGATCACTGGCTCAAAGTATTAGATTATCAAGTTCAATCCTCTCACTTTATAGATGAGGAAACTGAGGCCCAGAGAGAGGAAGGGGTGGGTCCCAGGCTGCACAGGTCTGGAGTCTCTGGGCTGAAGGTCTAGAGGAAAACACACTTTGTGCATACCACTGCATCCTTTGCATCTGGTATAGAACCTAACACAGTTGGTGCTGCATAAATGCTTGTTAATTAATTGATTTGGGAAGAAACCAGAATAGGACAGGATGAGACTGGCCTTGTGATTTCATTAGAATTGAAAAGTCCCAATGAGGAAACACCTAATAATTCAGACCCTCACCTTAACAATTTGTAATCTTGGAGAGTTACCTGGGGCATTGGGAAGTTTAATGACTTACCAGTCACCTTGGTATTCCTGACTCATTTCTAGCATGTCATGCCGTGCTGCCTCTCACTACAGTTTTAGTTATTCCCATTTTACAGATGGGGAAACTGAGGCTTAGAAAGGTTCAGTGACTTGCCCAGGATCACACAGATAGTCTGTGGCAGAGGCAGAGCCCAGCTCTTCCTGACCACAAGGCCAGTTCTCTACCCACTGAGCCACACTGACACTCAGAATAAAATAATTACTATAGCTCACATTTTGTTAGCACTTTTAACTTAGCTTGGGAAATTTAAAAAATACACTGTCTCGTGGAATCCTCAGGACCAACAAATAAAGTAGAATTTTTTTTATTTTATTATTGCTTTTTGGAGGTGGGGAATGCAGGGCAACTGGGATTAAATGACTTGCCCAAGATCACACAGCTAGTAAGTGTTAAGTGATTGAGGCCGTATTTGAACTCAGGTCCTCCTGAATCCAGGGCCTGTGATCTATTCACTGTGCCATCTAGCCACCCCAATAAAGTAGATTCTAATGCTAAATCCAAATTACAGATGAGGAGATTGAGGTATAGAAAGGTTAAGTGACTTACCCAAGGTTACACAGCTATAAGTGCCCCATATCTCCCTGACTCCAAATCTAGCCTTCTCTACACTACATCATACTTTCTTGGTATCGGACGAGACCCAAGTTCAAATCTGACACTAACTAGTGTGATCATGGGTCCCCTATCTGCCTCTTAAACTCATTGGAGCCTCAGTTTCTTCATCTGGAAAATAAGGGTCAAAGATGGTAGGTTCAGATCTGGAAAGGACCTTAAATATCCTTCTGTAAAGTAAGTGGGTAGGGACCCTTTCATCCCCAATCTATGATTAAAAAAGATCTATGACTTAAAAAAGAGGCAATAGGGCTATCTGTCTAGGCACATCGAGGAACGGACCTCAAGAAGATTCCAGGATGAGACTAAGCAGGACTTCCTCAGGCCCCTGCAGCCCTCATCCCATCAGAGAGAGCGGGGAGGAATTTCCTCAAGGCAAGAAGGACCATACACCTCCCTGACTTGTGCGGATGTCCCATGTTCTGCTGGGCTCCTCCAGTGCCCACATTCCTGCCCATTTTCATTTTCCAGAGTGGGAGGTGTGACTCTTTCATGAACCGATTCACTCTCATGATGCTCTGCCTAGAATACCACCCCAGACCACTTTGGTTCTCGTCCGCTCCCTACCTTCCACATCCTTTGGCCATCTGCTCCAGTGCCATCTCTTTCCATCCAGTCCCCACGGGGGCAGGGTGGGGGAGCTTTTACACTTCATCCTCTGTTACCCTTCTGGCTTTGAAGTTGGCCAAGCACACGCCATCTCCATCCTGGAAAAGTGAACTAGGGAGTCTGCTGGGGTGGAATGGGGAAAACCTACGCATGCTGCTGAGAGCTAAGAACAAGGCCTTTTTCTAAAGCATTTTCAGGTTCAGGAAGCATTTTTCCTCTTGGCAATCTTGTGTGGTAGAGTTTCTAAGAATTTTTACTCTTTTTACAAATGGGGAAACCAAGGTTTGGCATAAATAGCATAGTGGAGTGTTGGAGTCAGGAGAATTAGGGTTCAATTTAGTATGACAACTGAATAGGTGCTTAATAAATGCATTGATTGATAGGTATTGTGCTAGGCACTCCAAGAAAAGAAGTCCCTGTCCTCAGAGAGCATACCCCCTACTAGGGAGATAACAAGAGATTATGCTTCCCTCATTTCCTAGAACATAGGTTGGTAGATTTCGAGCTGGAAGGAACATCTCAGGGGCCATCTAGTCCAAGGTCTTCCTTTTAGAAATGAGGTAAACTGAGGCCCAGAGAAGTGATGTCAGTCACATCAGCCCAAAGTCACATAGGTAAAAGAGGCAGAGCCAGATTGCCTCTCATCCCCCCAGTAGAACGTGAGCCCCTGAGAGGAAGAACTGCCACTTTTGTGTTTGTGCAATGAGGGCTATCCCGTGGAACCCAAGGGAGGCTTCTTGCTTTTTTCTGTTTCTGGTCATGTGTGACTCAGGTCTAAAGAATGTGGGTGCTTTGAAATGGGAGAGATTCTCTCTTTGGCTTGTAAACTGGAGGTGCTAATCACTCAGTAAAACTTAAGAGAGCTTACTGCTCAATCCTTTTTTTGGGGAGGAGATGTACCCTAAAGGTGGCAAGACTTTCCATGGAAGAGAGGGGAAAGGTGTTGCCCATCTCCACCCTGGCACAGTCACCCTATGACTAAAAGCAAAGGAAATTCAGCAAGTGAGCTTGTGTCTGGGTTCTCAGGGGCCTTTTTTTTCTTTTCTCTCCTTTCCTGGGAAGATGACTTTTAGTCTCAAGCTAAATGTGTCCCCACTTGGACACATGAGTTATGCATCCTTATGAATTTTAGCAGTCTTGAGGTATATTGAGTCTACAAGGCAGAGATAGATGCCTGTTAGCCAGGGGAATTCTTCATCAGAGATTACCACCAGTAAGATGATGAATTAGAAAGCAAAAAAAAAAAAAAATGTCCCTGTACATGTTCTGTGGCCCCACAATTGGCTTTATGGTCATCTTATGAATTATTTATGTCCATGAATACTAATGAAGTTTTTGTTAGCATTTCTTTTATTTAGAGGAAATAAAAACCTGTCTCATACCCGATTTGTACTTATATAATGGGTATTACTCTAGTCCTTCCCATCTTTTGGAGACATAGGCATGAGCTGAAACCCACGCTTGAATTTGTACCTTAAGGGTCTGGGGTGGGGTGCGGTGTTTATGAGGCAGATTGTGAGAAAGGAGAGCCTGGAGTCTCTTCTCAGTACAGTTAAGGATCCTGTGGCTGAACCTATCTTTTGAGGGAGCCTGTGTGGGTCCCAAGCAGAGGTTCTCCTTGGTGGAAGGGAGTGGTCACAGTGCCCCACTCCACTGTGCCCATCGGGTTAGATAATAACACAGCACAATGATTGGCACAAAGTAATAGGGACTGGGGGTGGCCAGGTAGCACAGCGAGTAAGAGCACCAGCTCTAGTGTTGAGAAGACCTGGAGATTGAATCCTGGGCTCAGACACTTAGCACCCACCCAGAAACACCTGGCCGTGTAACCTTGAGCAAGTTACTTAACCCCAATTGCTTAGGGGCGGCCAGGTGGCTCAGCGAGTAAGAGCACCGGCTCCAGTGTTGGGATGACCTGGATCAAATCCGGGCTCAGATACTCAGCACCACACCCAGAAATAACTGGCCGTGTAACCTTGAGCAAGTTACTTAACCCCTATTGCTTTAAAAAAAAAAAAAAGTAATAGGGACTGTATCTGTGACTTCACTGGTAAACTCCTATCAGGAATCGTCACCAAAGCCCCTCTCATTTTGTCTTTGTACCCTTAGCATTGAGTACAATGTTGGCATCTAATAGTCACTTAGTAGATGTTTGCTGGATTGGATTAGATATTTGAATCTTCACAGGAACCGTTTTTTTAATATATAGCCTGGGGTCTAGATGTGCCAGCCTCTACTCTCTGCTTACCCCCACCAGGCCCCAGTGGGAGTTACTCAGTGCTGACATCTCCCAATCCCCTAAAACCACCACTGAATCACAGAAAATGGTAAAAATTCTGCAGATTGAGCCTTCCTCCCACACTCTTCCCCAAAGCATGGGTTTCCATCAGTGCTGATTGATACTTGTCATCATTACAGAGCTCAGCTGGTCTCCTACTTCAGGCAGAATGGGAGCACTTTTTCCCTCTCCAGGGGCTTTTAAGATCACTCAGGAATGAGAGTGGTAAATACTCGTTCTGATTTCTGCAACTACTATCCCAGGGTCAATGGGTAAGGCAAAATAAACTTGGAAAAAACAATTCCTGCTATCTTAAGGCTCTGTCTGCATGTGGGCCACCAGAGAGCAAAAGTCAGACTCCTGTAATATCCATGATAAGAATCATCTCATCTAGCCCTGTTTTGGGGAGGAGGAGAGAAGACTGACCTATTAACTCCATCTGGGTAGGGAAACTTCTAATGCAGATTAGCAACTGCCTTAGCCCTTCTAGATTTAGGGCTTGGGTCCTTAGAAGTTACAGGACTTACCCGAGGTCACACAGTGAACAGGTGCCTCCTTTCTCAATTGTAAAATCAGGGGGGTTGGATTAGATGACCTTGAAAGTTCCCCTAATGTTCCTTTAGTGATAGCCATTTTTTAGGTATGGAAAAAGGAACTTGGGTGTAATTGAAGTCACTCCAGTACCCTTATCGGGGAGTCAGAAGACATGTTTAACTTTGACCAAATAGTTAGAGATAGAAGAAGAGGGTCTTGGAAGTGATCCAGACCAGCCTCTTCATTTTACAGCTTAGGAAACTGAGGCCCAAGGATATAAAATGACTTACCAGGGAAAAAGCACTTTATTCTCACAGGCTCAAATTCTGTCTTTGCCATAAAACCCCTGTGTCAACTTGGACAAATACCTTTACCTCTCTGGGCCTCAGTTTCTAATGAGGTTGGGTTAGATGGCTTCCAGTACCCTTTCTAGCTCTAACTCCGATGAAAGGTCACATGGCAAATGATGCCAGAAAATAGGTCTGACTTTTTGTGCTTTTCTAAGTAGGACACACCATCCAGATGTGGTCTAAGATCGATGTTTCTGCTCTACACTCCGTCCTGGAAACAAGCCCCCTGTCTCACCTACATTGTGCCCATTGGGTTCAAGTTCTGATTAACAGGTACAATCCTGACCAAAATGTGGGCTCATATTCACATTCAGAAATCCCCTGAGAACATCCTGCCTCCCTGGTTGTTCCAGAAGTTTGCCACTTCCTGAAATAGTTGGCTCTATCTGGAAAGAAGGGCTCCTCTCCCCTCTCTCTCCAGGTATGGAGGGGAGAGAAATCCAGAGTACGGGGAGTTTTCAGCAGTCACACAAATCCCAGTGGGTTGTAGGAACCCAATCCAACCCCCTTCAGAGTGAGTGGCCGCCCCCACCTGTCTCACCTGTATAATCACTTCTCTCATACCTTCACACCTACAAAGTCTTCAAAATCCCTGGGGGTCTCTGCTCTAGCTCTGATGACCACAGAGAGCTAATGGCAGGAGGCCTGGCTGGTTACTAGGCAACAGCCCTCCTGAGTTGTGGTCAGTGGTTGCCATGGAGACCACAATGCCCAAGGCTGTTACCTTCACTGGATGGCTGACCCTCCCAGCTCCCCATCCAGAGGGACAGAAAGGAGAAGTATAGGGCAGTCCCATGAGGGCCAGTGGAAGAATGGTCCCGGGGGTAGAGTCTGAGATGGGTCAGTCTAAGCGTGTTATCACCAAGGCAGTGATGGGGCTAGTAAGTGAGCTAGGATGTAAGAACGGGATGGGCCTTGGGATTCTTCTATCCCCAATGCAAGCCCTAGTCCTACTCCATGTTTTATTTCACATCTGAGGAAACTGAGGCCCAGGGAGAAGAGAGGTGGTTTGACCCAAGGTCACACAGTAGTAATATCAAAGACAGCATTTGAATTTAGGCTCTTGGACTCCAAACGCCATGATTTTGAGCATGGACAAGCATTGGCCAAACTCAAGGGCTCATGGGATAGTTTACACAGGTATATCATGTAAAGTGGGAACTTGGAAGTCTAATACCTTTATTTAGCAGGTGAGGAAAGTTCAGTCTTGATGGGAGAAGTGACTTGTCTAGGGCCACACAGGTAGCTTTCTACAGGTCCTTCCTCTCCGAGTTTCAGCATCTGGGCTGAACTGACCTCTAAGCTCCCTTGCGGCTCCCCACTAATGCTCACCATGAGGAAAGTACATACCCACTGGGATGAGGAGTCACCCAGTGACCTCTATACCTCTGCTTCCCTCTTGGTTCTCAAATACCATTCTTGAGATGGATGACTGGAGCATTCTCAAGACTTGGGTTCAAATTCTGACTCAACACAAACTGTGTGACCCTGGACAAGTCACTTAACTCCAGATGTCCTGGGCAACTCTCTAAATCAGAGTTTCTTAACTTGGGGTCCCCTTTGGGGATCCATGAACTTAGAAGGAGAAAAATGCATCTTTATTTCAATATAAGTATCCTTGGCAATCCTATATATTTGATTTTCTGCCTTTTTTTTTCTTTTTTTGAGGGCAATTGGGGTTAAGTGACTTGCCCAAGGTCACATGGCTAGTTTTTGTGTTAAGTGTCTGAGGTCGGATTTGAACTCAGATCCTCCTGACTCCAGGGCCGGTGTTCTATTCACTGTGCCACCTAGCCACCCCTAGATTTTCTGCCTTTAACAAGATAATTTGAGAAGGTGTCCATAGGCTTCACTGGACCTACTGCCCAGGGGTCCAGGGCACACAGAATGCTAAGAAACCCCACTCTAAGGATATCTTAAATAGCAGAGAAATTGCTACCCTCTTCATGGGTAGAGGGAATTCCCTATATTGGTGAAATCACAGGTCTAGGCTCTGTGGGCAGCTTGAATCACAATGATTATGCCCATGATGACAGTTGGGTTATGTCAAGTGAACTCCTAATCACAGCAATTCAGAAATGATAGGCATCTCAGAGGCCCTTCTGACCATCAATTACCCAAGCAGTAATCCATTTATCTCTGTTTGAAGACTTCCAATGCTCACTACCTCCAAGGGCAGTCTATCTCCCCAAATCCCAGCTACCCTCCCTGAGATAGATCTGTTTGAGTGTTAGGAAATCCTGTCCATAAAATCCTGAGACCTACTTCCCTCCCTGTAACCAACACCTAGTGCTCTGGACTCTGTTTTCTGGAGCCAGATAAACCTAACACCCCGAATGACTGTCTTTTGAATAACCTGTAGGCTAAACACTTCTATCAGGCAGGAACTCCAAGAGAAATTTTCTGTTGGTTTCAGTTCAAGTCTCTCAAGTAATATACCCATTTTACAGAGGAGGAAATTTAGTCTGAAAAAGTGACTTGCCCAAGGTCACATATGTAGTACATATTGGAGGTGATATTTGAACCCATATTAACTACCCTTTCCATGACCACATGCTTTCATTTCCCTAATGGCTTAGTCCAGGAAGAGATTTTCAAACAGTCTCTCAGAAAGGGAAGAGTTTATTCCAGAGCTGACAAAAGAGAATGAAGGAAATCTTTACATAGCTACCCCAAAAACTCTTCAATCCCTTTACAAAAACTTTCTGGAAAGGAAAAAAAAAGTATAAACCAAACATCATTTCAGAGAGGATTGTAGGTAAGGCAAATATGGGCCCCTAGATCCACAATGGCCCAACTGGTTGATCTAGGAGAGTAGAGAAGGAAAGGAAAGGGTCAAGTCTCATCCTTTCCCCATTCCTACTCAGGCTTTCCCTCCTTTCCATTGGGAGACCCGAAGATTGGGGGGTGACCTGCGGAACCACTCAGACCAGGAGCCATCATACACAGCGACGTCAGGCTTGCCACAGAGGTAGGCAGCAAGGGCAATGTGGCAAGCAGTCACTCCCTTACGGCAGGTGGCAATGAGCGGCTTCGAGAGGTCCACTTTCTTCTCCTTGAACATAGCCCGGATGTCCTCAGGACTCTTCTCAAAGCCTTCTGTTGTCAGGAAGTCGGTGAAAGGCATGTTCAGGGAGCCAGGGATGTGTCCGGGTTCCAGGTCTGAGCAAGTTTCAGGAAAAGACCAAGGAAACAGCAAAAATGGAGGAAAGAGTTAGAAGTGATGAATGGACTTCAGCAATCAATCAGTAAGCATTTATCAGCACCTACTATCAGAGACAGTATGGCATAATGGATAGAAGGCTAGACTTAGGAGGCAGGAAGGCCAGGGTTTATAGCCTGCCTCTAACACTAGCAGTGGACAAGTTATTTAAACTCTCTGGGGCCCATTTTCCTCATCTATAAACTAAAAAGGTCAGGTTCCTTTCAAATTAAATCCTATGATTCCATTTGTCAGGAACTGTGTTAAGTCATGAGGGGATGTAATAGTCAGATGGTGGAAACACCCACATAGAGTAACACAAAAACCCAACAACAACCAAAAAGATACAAAAGAGTTATCAGGTAAATTTTGGTGGGGAGAAGGTACTAGTACACTTGGGGTGGTGGTAGTGGGACACCAGGAGAGACTTCATGGAGGAGGTGGTGCTTGACATGAAGCCTGAATTCTAAGAGGCAGAGGAATTCCAAGAATTCAGTCAGTGCAAAGGTATGGAGGTGGGAGAATGCATGTAGTGTGTGAGGAACAGCAAGAAAGACAATTTTGAGTGAAAGAGAAAGAGAATAAAAAGATAATTAGAAGCATTTTGAAGGCTACTTAATTCAGCCTCTTCATTTTACGGATAAGAATACTGATGTTCAGAATACTTGCCCACAGGACATCAGCAGTAGAGTCTCAGTTTAAACCCAGGTCCTCAGACCCCAAATCTAGCTGTCTAGACTAACACTGATTTCCAGATTAAGAACCAATCATTATATATGTTAAACATACTCTATGGGCCAGGCATCATGTTAGACAAGTGGTATACTCTGATAAAAAAAGATACCATCTTTGCCTTCATGGATCTTACATTCTATAGGAGAAGAAAACACATCTACATCTAAGTAGATACAATACAAGAAGTTATGTAGGGATGGGTCAACATACCTGTTTCCATGTTATAGGCCAACCCCCACCATGTAGAATGCAAGTTCCTTAAGGACAAATTGTCCTTTTCTCTTTGTTTTGTTTTGTTTTTAATTTAGAGGCAATTGGGGTTAAGTAATTCACCCAGGGTCACAGTTAGTAATTGTCTTAAGATTGGATTTGAACTCAGGTCATCCTGACTCCTGAGTCTGTGCTCTATCCACTGCACTTCCTAGCTGCCCTTCATTTTCTCTTTGTAACCCCACTGTTACTTAACATAATGTTTGTTTGACTGGATTAGAGTAGAGGTTACTGGGAAAAGCACTAGGCATGAAGAAAATCTGGGTTCAAGTCTTAGTACTTATTAGCTCCTCCTCCTACTTATATCTAAGTGACCATGAGCAAGACATTTCCCCATACTCAGCCTTAGTTACTTCCTTGAGGCAAATAGATAGGTAGATAGATAAATGAATGAATAATAGATGGATGGTAATAAATAATAGATAATAATATCTATTATTATCCTATCTATGTAATAAATAATAGATGAATGAACAAATAAACAAATGAAGAAAGTAAAAAGTGGGGATTGGATACAATCAGCATCACAGATTCTCAGGGATCAAAGTTATCGTGGAATAGAATGAAATTCCCTTTATAAAATAAGTGACTGACCACTTGAAAACCTCTAGCGATGGGGGATTTCCACTTCTCAAAAGCTGGGCCTTCCACTGGGAGACAGCTTTAATTAGAAGTCTCCTTTTACTGAGCAAAAAAGCATGCCTTCCTCTAGCTCCCAAGTGTGGCCCCCAGTTCTGCCCTCTGAGTAGAACAGATCTAACTCTCCCCCTTAAAAAAGTCTTTCAAGTGAGAGAACAAAGATGAAAGATAACCGGCTTAGCAAGTCTGAGCCCCCAGAGATATCCCTCAGATTGAAGTCACATTAGACATTGGTACACATGACATCCTCAACATTTCTAAGCATATAGGCAAGGAGAAGATCACCACCACCCATGACAACAATTATCTGAGCAAAGAAGATATCAAGTGAAAGTCCAGGAGACTGTGAAGTGCAAGGCTGAAGATGAGAAGCAGAGAAATATTTTCCACGAATTTTCTTGCATCTTATACTTTAAACATGAAAGCTACCATAGAAAGTGAGAAACTCCAAAGCAAAATTGATGATAAAGGCAAATGGAAGATCCTTGACAAATATAACTTAATGGCCAAAGGGCTAGATAAGAATCGAACTGCTCAGAAGGAAGAATTTGAGCATCAACAGGTCTGCCACCCCATTGTTGCTCATTCCGGGAGGAGCAGCCCCATATGGAGACCTTTCTTCTGGACCCACCATTGAAGGGGTCAACTAAAGACACCAGAAGAAAGAAAATTCCACCCATGGAGCTCTCCAACAATGGAAGAATTCTAATTTATAGCCAAGACAGCAGCAGTGTAAAAGTAACATCTGAGCTACGGTGTTCTGGGTGTTCTGAAAGGGTAAGAGAAAGAAATGAACACCATGAATTGTACTGTAAACAAGCAGGAACATAATTCTTATCCTGGAGAAAAAAAAATTGGCATCATTAAAAAAAAAGGCCCTTTGAATACTTAGAATCCCCGATCTAGGACTGGAATCAACCTTAATGGCCATCTAGTCTAATCCCCTCATTTTACAAAGGAGGGAACTGAGACCCAGAGAATGAAAGACTTGCCCAAATTCATACATGTAATTAAAGGCAAAGGTAGGATTTGAACCCACATCCACATTCAATTCCATTGCTCCATAGCTGATGTATCACAGAGCTTTTTGAAGTCAGTTTTCATTTCATATCCATATCTCTAGGCTAAATATCCTCATTAACGCCCTTTCTAAAATATGGCACCAACTTAGCTTGCCTTGAATTCTGTAAGGATTGCTCAGGAGCCTTTATTCTGTATGGCTACTTCATACCAGTTGATCTAAAAGGAGGATTGAGTCTGTGCTCCTGAATTGATCCAGAATGTACCTTTGGAAGTGCAGCTGGGTCTTCAGCATTCCCTAAGAGTTCCTGCCATAGAAATTTCATGCATTTAATGCATTAGTGCCAATATCCTTTTCTCTTGTGGACCAGATTCAGGAAAAGGGGAGTGTCAAAGCTTAGCACAAACTTTCCAGATGAGTAGAGTTGACCAATTTTTTATAGGGACACTCCCAGTTATAGAAACTCAGAAGTGTTTGACTCCAGGGTGCCATTCTCTCCCTCCAACATTTTTGTGTGCACAGATTATCTGATGATGTATGTATTCATGAGATTTTCCCATTGTATACGTTTAATAAAAACCTTGAAACAAAAAAAAAATCAATAAAATGTGGCACCAAGAACTGAATGCAGTGGTCCAGGTGTGGTTTGACCAGAAGGAGAGAGCAGAGGAACACTCCAGCCCCTCTCCTGTTCTAGGTACTATACCTCTCTCCCCTAGGTGGTGAAGATGGAGGAACTTTCTGTGGCTGAACATCTCACACTGTTGCCTCAGGCATTCCCTCTGATCCATTAAAGAGATACCTTTATGAACTGGACTCTAAAAGGTACCTGTTAAAATGTCAGCTACCACAAAAAAATGCATGTATCCATAATATTTAACAATCATCTACCCCCTTCTTCATGTCCTGAGAAGTTTCAGGGGTCAATTAATCAGCAAGTATTTGTTCAGTGTCTACCCTGTGCAGGGCATTGGGGATATGACCAGGGAGTGAATTTACAATTCTGTTGGTAAAGAGAGCTCTGTGCTTTGCAAGGATGTTGAGGGAAGAGCTTTGGGAACCTTAAAGTACTACAGAAAGGGAAACTGTCATCATGTAGACCTGTTCATCAAATTACCTAGAGGCAGCTGGGTGGCACAGTGAATAGACTACCAAGTCTAGAATCAGGAAGGCCTGGGTTCAAATCTGTCCTCAGACCCTTACTAGCTTTGTGACCCTGTGCAAGTCACGTAACCTGTTTGCCTCAGTTTCCTCATTTGTAAATGGGGATAATAATAGCATCTACTTCCCAGGATCGTGATGAGAAGAATTGTAAAGTCCTTAGCCCAGTGCCTGGAACATAGTTCAGCAATATGTAAATGTTAGATGTCATTCCACTTATTGTAACCAATGATGTGGCCAGTTGTATAAATAGCTGCCCAGCTGCCCAAAGGACAGGGACTAAAAGTGTGACTTCACTGATTGAGGGAACTCCCAAATGAAGAAACTTGTAGGTTTCTTGCTTAATTAATGTAGGTCAGCACCTGCTTGGCAAGGTAGAGATTCCTAGAGGCGTCAAACAACATTCTCTGGTGCCTCCAAAACCAGCTTCAAATGTAATTTGAGGAGCATTTGACAAAATAAAAACCACAATAAAACATAGATAATAGGTGATCTTCTTAGTCAATATGTAGCCTGCAGAGATCGGTATGTGCAAGGTATGTGCCTCATCTCCATTAAAGTTTGACCCTATTGGCCCAAACCCAGAAAGGATGTGACTTGTCCAGAGACACTCAGGCAATATGGGCCAGAGGTAAGATTTGAACCCAGATCTTTGGGATCAAAACCCTCCCTTTGAGACCAACTCCCTACCGACTACCCTATCTACTTCTCTAGTCTAAGACATCACAAATAATAAGTACATTGACTTAGAAATGGCCCAAGTAACAAACACCACCCTAGAAGCCTGAGTCCTTCCTTGTGATCTGAAAGCTTCTTCTGCCATGGATAGGCTTAGAGTCAGGAAGACCTTGGTTCAGATGCCAGCTCAGACTGTTGATATCTATGTGAACTGGGCTAGGTCCCTTGACCTGTCTAGGTCTCAAGTTTCTTATCTATAAAATGAGAAGGAATAGACTAGACCATTAGAGAGAGAAGAAGAAGAGGGAAAAGAGAAAAAAGGAACTGGGCCTGAGAATGGGACTTGGGCTTTTTTAGAGCTCCCCCTCAGTCAAGAAATGAATGGTTGCTGTTTGTCCTTCACTCTGGAAAAGGCCCAAGACTTCAGGGAGGTGATGCCTTGATATGTAAGTGAATTGGATTTAAGTGAGACAGGTTGTTGCACAAAGTCACCAGCCCCACTTTCTCCTCCAGAGCCATGGGAGTCCAGTGGCCAGATATAGATTAGGATGACTGGGGATGGCCCAGGATGCAATGGGAGACCTCAGGTCTCAGCAATGCCCATTCAATGATCAAATTAAGACAATAAGAAATGAAGCAAAGAACGGCCTCTCTAAAAATAAAAAAGATCTGGGAGAGAAAGATCCTCAGAGTTTCTGGTCAAAGCAGAAACAATTGTTATTTACACTCATTCTGAACCAAACAGGGCCCAAACAATGACCAAGAAGGGCTTGGCCTATAGTTGACTGATCAGTTAAAGACAAGCCTTAAGCCCCAACTCTAAGGTATAATTCTGAATTGGTTGGTTGGTGGGTGGGTTGCTGTCCTTCATTCTTGAAAAGGCCCAAAAGGACATCACTCAGTCAGAGTCCGGTTTCAGTGTGTCCCACTGTGGCTGATCAGACAGATTCGAGCTTGGAATTCTCTACCAAAGGTTGGGCACAAATAATCCATGTGAACATCTGGGCATCTGTGATAGTAATGGCAATTAAAGATTCCCCTGTATTGGCTTGGTTTTCAAACTGATTGTGTTAAAACCCAGAGCTTGTTAATCCCACCTGTGGGATGGACTTGTTGATGTGAAAAGAGAGTCCTGAACTGGGAGGAGCTGGTGACGTAGATTTGGAGAGACAAGAGGGAGGCAGAAGATCTTTTTTGGAAGCAGCACCCACGTGGAGGTAGAGAGAGAGACTGAGAGGATTGTTGAGTGCCGCTTTGAATCACCCTGGACTTTTGAGACCTGACCCCTGAGCTGCCAAGGACTGAGGAGACATGGCTGTTTTGCTGGTACTTTGTCTGTCTGTTTTGATGTTGTTTTGCCAGATTTGTCCACTGGTGAAAGACAGTCCTTTTGTTGAAGAAGTCCTGGAACCTGGCTTTTGGTTAAGAAGCCCTGAGACTGTCCTGCAGACAGAGAGTGAATACTGTCCACTGGTGAAGGACAGTGCTGTTGTTGCAGGGGTCTGGGAACCTTTCTGTTGGTTCAGAAGCCCCGAAGAAGGATTTTCTTGTTGTATGTTTAAAGAAATCCTGGGAGAGGGTTTTGCTAATGTTTTCAGGGGTTCTAGGACTGTTCTACAGACAGAGGATGAATTCATGAAGGGACTGGCAATGTATCTTGTGGCCTTGCTGAGCCTTGTCTCCCCAGGAACTAAGATTGCTGAGAACTTGCCTCTGTCAAGATGAAGAAAAGACCTCCATTTGGGTATTAAGTGCTGTGTTTAAACTTGATGTAACTCTGGGGTAGATTCAATTGTGATCCAGGGGTGGGGAACTTTTGACCTTATGTTTGGAAACTAATCTCCATTTGAGAAGAGGGGCTTTGTGGTGGACTTAATTAAGGTATAGCCTAGGGGTGGAAAAGTATTTAGAACAGAGACTTTGTAATTGATTGCATGATTGGAAGGTCCTGGTGTGGGGTAGTACTTGGAGATTATTTAATCACACTTAGTAAATGCTGTATTTTGAATGATGTCATGTTTGGATCTTCTCTGTTCTTGGTTTGTCACTGAATGAAATGGAGAGCACCTATGCTGGTATTCTGAACCTTGGGAAGTTGCCTTTCCTTGGCATTACATTATATTATAGCATCCTGCGTTCCTTTTGAGCGGTTTCAATTCTGTTCAGGTCCATAGAGCACAGCACCTTCTCTGATGTGGGCACACCATGCGGAGCCGTCCTGTGCCAGTGTGTCCCATGTCCCACAATCAATTCCAAAATTCTTGAGAGTGTCCTTGTATCACTTCTTCTGACCACCATGTAAATGCTTGCCCTGTGTGAGTTCTCCATAAAATAGTCTTTTTGGCAAGTATATGTTTGGCATTCAAACAATGTGGCCAGCCCATTGGAGCTGCACTCTCTGATGAAAAGTTTGAAGGCTTGGCACTTTAGTTTCAGTAAGTACCTCAGTGTCTGGTACCTTATCCTGCCACGTGGATCTTCAGAATCTTGCACATTTGTAGATAATTCTGAATAATATTTTTTAAGTTTATTTATTTACTTTTAGTTTACAACATTCAGTTCCACAATCTCTTAAGTTTCAAATTTTCTCTCCCTTCCCCCCATAGCAGCATGTAATCTAATATAGATTCTACAAATACCTTCACGTGGAACATTAGTCATATTGTAAAGGATTACAACCAATGAGCTGAACAATGAGAAAGAAGGGATAAAACAAAACAAAACACAAACGAGAGAGAGCAAACAGTTTGCTTCAATCTGCAGACTCTGCAGATCTTTCTCTGGATGTGTATATCCCCTTCCATTATGAGTCTTTCGGACTTGTCTTCCAATCTTGTATTGAGGAGAAAGAAGGTTATTAAGGAGGGCTTGGGCTTACTCGGTGTCATGCCCAGAGCGATTTAAATGGAACCCGTCTTTCAAATTATAATCACTTGTAACATCCAGAGGAGGGGTATGTTGGGAGGGGAGTACAAAAGTGGGAGATAAGTTAGGGAGGGTAGATCTTTATTTAACACATGGTTCCTGAAACTTTGGGCTTCAGTACTAGATTTGGACAGTTCTAGATATTGATGATAGCATCAGATACAAAAAGGATAGCTAACACTTACATAGTGCTTCTTACGTGTTGGACACCAAGCCAAGTGTTTTGTAACTATTACTTCACTTGATCCTTACCACAACCCTCAGAAGTAGGTGCTAATATTATCCCCATTTTACAGATGAGGAAACTGAGGTTAAGTGACTTCTTCAGAGTCACACAGCTAATAAATATCTTAGGTCAAGATTTGAACTCAGGCCTTCCTGCCTCCGGGTCCCACACTCTATCTACTGAGCTACCTAGAGGGCTACAATCTGTGTTGTGATTTAACCTTTCCTCAAAAGAGTCCTGCATGGTCGGGACCACCAGCACTATGCCCTTTTTACAGATGAGAAAACAGGCTTGGAGAGACAAAGCGACTTCCCCATATAAATTTGTGGCAAGCTCATTGGTTCAAGAGCTGTATGAGAAAATGCAGAAATCTTTTCACTGCCTGATTCCCCTTGACCTCAGAGCAAGGGGTAGTCTTAACCTATACTAAACCCTAACCCCTTTGGGCAGCCAGTTGGGTGAAGTCTAGGCAATCCTCATAATAAGGTTTTTAAATGCATAAGATAAGTAAACAATATAAATCAATTCCATTGGAATTATCATCAATATTGTTTTTGAAAACCAGTTTCATGACTTTTTTTTTACTTTTTGGAGGAAGGCAGGGCAGATGGGGTTAAGTGACTTGCCCAAGGTCACACAGCTAATAAGTGTTAAATGTCTGAGGACACATTTGAACTCAGGTCTTCCTAACTCCAAGGTCGATGCTCTATTCACTGCACTACCAACTGCCCCAATTTCATGACTCTTGAGTGCAAATTGAAGCTGATTTTTTTCCCTTAATTTTTTTTCTGTGTGCTTCTTTTGCAACATTGGCTAATATGAAATGTTTTGTGTGACTTCACATATATAGTTGATATATTGCTTGCTATATATACTAAAGGGTGGGAAGAAGGGAAAGAATTTGGAACTCAAAATTCTAAAAATGTAAAATTAAAAAAAATGTAATTGGAAAACATTGAAGGAAAGAAATAAAAATACATTAAAAAGGAAAGAAAAAGAATTTCATGTCCTCCAAATTAAGAACACTTGGATTAGAGAGACATTGCTCTGACCACACTGTACGATTTTGACTGCAGTAATCTGAGACTGAAAAAAGCCAGTCTAACCTCTCCATTCTCTTTTATGATATTTAGAATGTCAGGATTCCCCTGCACCCTGGTCACTGGCTATGGTCAGCTCTGCCCTCTCCATAATCTCTCTGAGGAACATGACACCATTCTGAGCCTCAGCTCAGTTTCCTGGCCCTCCCTCCCCAGGGACTGCAAGTCTATGAAAGGGTGGATGGGGGGTAGGGAGGCCCTAGAAGGTGTCTGGCCTTCCCTCTCATGTGGGTAGAAGGTGATTATACTTTCTCTTAATCATTCTGCTGACACACTACCTGCCCTGTGTCTGTCTACTCCTGCCTAGTCAACATCTCACCATTAAAAGCAGGGACTGTCTTGCCTTTCTATTTGCTTTTCTCACAAATCACATGGCATTTTGCACAGTGAGCAGTTTATAAATACTTTCTTATTTATTCATTCATACCTTCATACTCTGGGTTCCCCCAACTGTAGAGACTTGAGGAAAATGTGTTAAATACCTGTTCAGTAGCCCCACACATCTTCCCTACTAGTGTATGAGGAGTGAACGGCTACTGTTTCATATAAGTACTTGTCAATGGTCACTTATGAGTCTTCTGTGTTTTAAACATTTCTTTTGAGGTGAAGGAAATAGCTGTCCTATACCTGGTATCTTCATATATTAAGCCAGTGTAGTATACTGGATTGGTCAATGGATTTGAGAGTCAGAAAGACCTGGGTTCAAATCCCACAGAAGATAATTATTAGTTATATGACCTTAGGTAGTCAATCAACAATTTCTCTGAGTCCCAGTTTCCTCTTTTTTTAAATGAAAATGGCCTCTAAGGTTCCTTCTATTTTCAAAATCCATGATCCTATCAGTAACTTTTTGTTATTCTCTTTTAGGGAGACCCTAAATGAGTCACACTGAAGCTTTGTTTTAGAGGAGCCCCAGCTAGAATCCCATCTTCTACAGGAAGGTCTTTCCCAAATTCTCTTCATTCTGGTGTCTTCCCTCTCTTATTTATTTCCTTCCTCCTTCCCCCAAATATATTTATTTGTACATGTCATTCTGCTTGTCTTCCCCACACAAACACATCAGAGTGTAAACTCTTTGAAGGCAGGGCCTGGTTTTTATCTCTTTTTGTATCTCCAGAGCTTAGCACAGTGAATAGTGGGTGCTTAATAAATGTTTATTGACTGACTGATTAGAGAATTCCTTTGCTATTCGAGGGTTGGCGATAGCATATGAGGCAAAAAACAATACTTCTGTTCGAGGTCAAGCTCTCTGGGCTCGAGTCTGGGTTCATTTGAGCCCAGAACTGGACTTCCTTCCAGGTAGGGCCATCCCCTGGGCCACTAGCGACATTTTCTATATCTATGAATAACCTGTATTCTCCCACTAGAATATAACCTCAAAGTTAGGGGCCATCTCACTTTTCTATCTGTCTTCTCAGTACCCACTACAGTATCTGGCACAATGTAGGTATACAATAAATGCCTGTTGGTTGAGTGTTAAAGAGACAGAGTAGGGGTAGTGTGGTCTTGCTGTTAGACTGGGAGATCTACAGTTAAAATGTGACTCAATTACCTAATAATTGTATGATTCTGGGGAAATCATCTCCCCTTGTCTGACTCTCCATTTCCTCATCCATAAAATGGGATGAATATTTGCATTCTCTACCTCAGAGATTTTTGTGAGGGAAGGGTTTTAAGCCAGGATAATGGAAAGTCAGGAAACTAAATAGTGTTAGACAACACCCTCCCCATCTGCCACCAAAGTCACCCTCCTCACTGGGGATTCAAACGTTGTATACACATTTAGATTTCTAGGTGCTGGGGGCTCTGAACTGAGTGTAGGCTCTAAGCCATTTGTGTTCAGAGAACTTCCTTTTGTGGTGAGGCAGGTTAAGGGAATGGGAGGAGCACTGGGCTTGGAGTCAGGAGCCATGAGAGTGGAGGAGTGGTAGATATGGTCATTGAAAGGAAGTGTGGTAGGACAGATAGAATGCCAGACTTGGAGTCAGGAATCCTGGGGATTAAATCCTGCCTTGAACACTTGGATCACACGTGTGATCACACTACCTAGGCAAGTCATTTGAACTCTCCAAGCCTCAGTTTCCTTTTCTGTAAAAAGGTGTTTGGACTATATGACTTCACTGCATGGATCCTTTCCATCTCTAAACCTATGATTCTAATCAACCTGTTATTCTAATCAACCTGTATCTGTTAAGTGCCAGGTACCATGCTGATTTTTCCTTCCTCACTCCCTGAATACACTTGAATACTGGTCCTTAGCTCTAACAAAGGCTAGTGCCTATTTGGAAAGTAGGGCAGAAGACTGAAAAGGGTGATAGATAAGAACCCAGACCCCTGATGTGTGGATGTGTGAATTTAGGTGAGCCATTTCTCTCTCAGTCTCATCACCTAAAAAAAAGGAGGGCATTGGATTAGGTGAGTTCTCATGTCTTTGATCAGGTGGAGTTACTTTCCTTCTCTGGGCCTCGATTTCCCCATCTGTAAAATGAGGGATTTGAACCAGATGACCTTGGAAGTTCCTCCCAACTAGATGGAGGATTCTTTGGTTTCAGAGGCCATATAGCCCACCTCATCCCTGAATCAGTCAAGCAATGAGCATTCATTAAGCTCCTACTATGCACCAGGAATTGAACATGAATTCAGTGTGCTGGAGGACTGGATTTGGAGTTAGAGGACATGGGCTTTGAATCTTGGCTCTGCCATCTCCTATCTACATGACACTTAACCTCTTTGGGTCTCAGTTTCCTTACCTGTAAAATGAGGGTATTAGACAACATTATAGATGAGGAGCTGGAAGGGATCTCAGTAGTCACCTATTAAAAGTCCCTCCTTTTCTAGAGGAGAAACTGAGGCTCAAATCGGTCAAGTGTCCTGCCTAAGGACTTAGTATGTATTGGAGGTAGGATTTGAATCCAGGTCCACTGACTCCAGGGCCAGTGCTTTTTCCACGGCACTGTAATGAATTCGGTAACTTCTAGGCTCCCTCCCAAATTTTTCCAGGATGAGCAAGTGGTCATCTGGCTTTTATGGATGAATTCCCTGATGCACCACCTATAAAGGGGTAGTATTTGGTGATCCTTCTAAGGTCTCTTCTGGCTTTACATCTATTATCTTAAAATACAACCTAAGGAGCTTCAAGGTAGAGACAGCTTCAGATGTTAGTCCAAATGTCACTTCTCAGACGTGACTCAGAAAACAAGTCAACTTCAGCCTTGGTCTCTAAGAAGCCAGTGATCCCTGGAAGGGTGGCTTATAAAAATGATAGCTTTTAGAGCTCTCATCTAGTACAACACCTTCATTTTTGCAGATGGGGAAACTGAGACCCAAGGAGAAGCAACAATTCCTCTCAGGGCATAGGGCAGATTCTATAATAGTCAGACTTCCCCCGGCTTCTGGCTAAGAACAGGTTCCAGTTAAGAACAGGTGTTCTTACCTTTTTTTTTTCTTTTCCTGAACCCCTTTGGGGTAGTCTGAGGGATGACAGGAGAGTTTGAGGAAGCACCCATTTACAGAATGTTTTTAAATGTGTAAAATAAAATAGGATCACAAAGGAAATCAATTATGCTTCAAAGTATTTTTATATCAAATTATCTATCAAAGTATTCTATGAACTCCTAGGTTAAAAACCCCTTCCCCAATCCTGGAAAAGTCCAAGCAGGAGTTGGATAGCTTCCTGTCAGGGATGATGAGGAAGCAATTGACAGAATGAAGAATCTTAGCTCTAGGGCAGGAAGCAGCCTCAAAGATCATTTAGTCCAATCCCTTAGTTTTATAACTCAGGAAACAGAAAGGACCTGACCAAGGTCACTTAGGTTGTGAGCATCAGAGATGGAATTTAGTCAAGTTTTCTTACTCTCCAAAGCCAAGGTTCATTCCACAGTTACTACAGTGCCTCTTAAAAGGCAACAAAAGAGCAAAAATTCTGTAGGGACTAGTTGCTTAGTAAGCTCAAAGTCCCCTAGCAACACTCAAACATTCTTTTGTTAAACCTCTAGTGTATGGCCAACCTTTCACTAGGCAACAGGGTAGCAGAGATACAAAGATGAAAACAGTCTCTCCTCTCAGAGAGCTTATATCGCAGATATAAAGTAAATGCAAAGTGATCAAGTTTGGAAGGAAGCTAAGAATTCTACCAATCTGTATCTGTGGAGGGAATTTCCA
Organism: Petaurus breviceps papuanus; assembly: GCF_028583685.1. NCBI lineage: Eukaryota > Metazoa > Chordata > Mammalia > Diprotodontia > Petauridae > Petaurus > Petaurus breviceps. Next base: position 12,729,364 of record NW_027185720.1, read on the forward strand.
CACCTGCGTGGTGCTTGGAGAAATGAAATCACAGGTGCAAAACCCTGTGACAAATAATAGGCTGCTGGAGTAAAGGGACAACAGGAAATAGAACCTATCTTGAAGGTACCACTGAAGGCTATATTGGACAAGAAAAATCTCAGGCCCCTTCTGACTCAAGCTTCTCTACAGCCCCTATAGATTCTATGGCCACTCCCTCCAAGAAGCCTGGTCTGGTGCCAGGAATGTCCTAATCTCCCTCCTTTTCCTTGAATGCCTGCCCAGGCAAGGAGAGGGAGGAAAAGGCAGATAGGACACAATTCCTTTAGATCCTGCCTCCCTCTTGCAAAACTGCGGTTCACCCCTTGGTCTAGGCTCTAGGAGTATAAAGATCAGGCAATGCATTTATGTCTTTCCAAGATTTTTTGAAAGAGGGTTGGGGCAGGAAAAAAAAAAGATAAGCGATCCAAGTGAGCTTTCATTCTAGGGAAGAGAGAGGCACTGGATAAATTCCAATTGCAAAGAAAAAAATAACTCTCTCCAATTACCAAATCCAGTCAAGCTGGGTTTTTAGCCTAGGGTGGGGGAGAGGCTGAGTTATGCGCTTTTCCTGAAGTATTCTATCCTAGAGAGTGTTTTGTCTGGGGGAGAAAAAGGAGGTGGGTGGGAAAGCAGCAGCATAATCCAATGGAAAGTGTTCTGGATTTGAATCTAGAGGATATAGGTTCCAAATTGGACTCTCTAGACCTGAAAACTCCATAGCCATCAAGTCCAAACTCCCCATGTGTGTCTTCAGAGGTTTCTTCCACCTACCAAGTTTCAAGTTCAGACTCCTTAGTTAGACACTGAAGGCTACAGGATCATGGATTCAGATTGGATAGTACCCTTAAAAGCTATCTGGCCCATTTTACAGATGTGGAAAATGAGGTTCAGAAAGGTGAATTTGCCCAGAGTCAAGCTCTCAGCTCCCTACCTTTCTAACCTTCTCTCACACTATTTTCCTTCACACACTCTATTTCTCCAGCCAAACTAGAGCGTTCAACATCCTCCACCCCAATACATCCCCTACACTTACCCCCGCCGCCGTTGCCTTTGTTCATAACTGTAGCCACCAATCTCCTGTCTTTTGTATTCTGTATTAATTTCCTAAAACTCAGTCCATATACTCTTTCCTCTAGGAAATCTTCCCTAACATCCCTAATCAGTACTGACTAGGCAGTACAGTGGATAGCTAGCTCAACCCAGAGCAGGGAAACTTCACCAAATCTGGTCTCAGATTTACTATCTGTGTGACCCTGGCCAAGTCACTTAACCCTGTTAGCTTCAGTTTCCTCATCTGTAAATGGAACTGGAGAAGAAAATGGCAAACCACTCCAGTATCTTTGTTAAGAAAACCCCAAATAGGGTTATCAAGAGTTGAGCATGACTGAACAGACTCTATTTGCTCTTTTCCAACACATCTGAGCATAAGACCAGAAGCCATGAGGGTAAGGAAGGATCTTGTTTCATCTCAACTCTATCTTTCCCCTAGCACTTAGCACAGGGCACACAATAATTCAATACTGCAAAGATCTGTAATCCTTAGTGTGGGTCTTAGCTCCATTGATTCAGATTGTGACCCCTTTACAACCTGAGAAAGAGTTGCCATGTCTGAGGAATCCAGCATTCTGCTTAATACACAATGAATGAATGCTCTTTTGTTCTTCACATTTGTTGATGATTAAGTTTATACTTTTAAATAATTCAAATGAAATAGACACTCTGTGGTCAACTTGGTGGGGAATTTCTTTAGGGGGCTGATCCTTATATACAAGATTTCCAGCCTATCAAAGATGGTAGGTTTAGCTAGAGCTTGGAAACCACTGGCAAAAAAAAAAAATCAAGGCATACCACAAAGAAACATCAGGGGAGGACTTTAGGCGAATACTCTGGTTAGTGGGTTCTCAATAAAAGTCAATTGATGGACATGTGGACCATTTGCATCTCAAGGTTCAAGGAAGTTCTGGACCTGGGAGTGGCTCCAAAGGAAAGAGTCCACAGTGGGTAAGCAGAGCTGTGTTTATACTGTGTGTGGAGGAGGGGAGGGGAGCCAGGTCAATGGAGCAAACTCGAAGACCTGGAGTCAAAGGTCTTCCTAGAGGGTCCAAATCCTATCTGTCACTTAACTATGCATGTCCTCTTGGGCAAGTCACTTGATGTCTGCCCCCCCCCCCTCCCCAAATGCCTATGAAACTAGAATCAGTTAGAGACAATCAGGGTGCCGTAGGAAAAGTGCTGGACAGGGTGAGTCTTTGGCTAAGTCTTTTGAACTCGGTGGACCTCACTTTCCTAAATTATAAAATGAATGGGTTAGACTAATGGGTTCTAAGCCTGTAATCCTAAGGTAAGCAAGAGGTGTTATGGGTGGGCTGGGGTGGATTTGAAGTCACAAGACCTGAGGTTAAATCCTAGCCTTTCACTTACTACTGTGTGACATTGGGTAAGTTCCTTGACTACTCTGAGCTTCTCCTTCCTGCTCTGTAACACGGTGGGCAGTCGGTATGGGGATTGTCTCTAATGATCTCTTAACCCACGGGTCTGGTAAGAGGCACCAGGGGCCACCAAACTTGGGCAACCTATGCAGCTGTTGAAGGCATGTCTGGAAGGAGGGGGTGCCCATTCATTCTAGTCAACTAGCTAGAGGCCCCAAGTTGGCCTGCTCACCTCGTCCCCCTCACCCCTCCCCCGGCCTACCTTTGCTATCAGGCTCGGCCTCTGTCCCCAGGTACCTCCCCCGGGACCGAGAGTCCACCATCTGGAAGCGTTTGGACTCGAGGTTTTCCAGCACCTGCTCATAGGTCTTAAGCAAGGACTTGTCGAGTGTGGCTTTGAAGACTGCGGGCTCGGGGTTCGTGGGTTCCGAGGTCACCGGGTGCCCCTCCTGCAGCCAGTTTCGGAAGCCCCCATTGAGCACAGATACCGTACGGTGGCCAAAGACTCTAAACATCCACCAGGCGCGCGGACTGTAGAAACTGCCCAGATCGTCGCCGTCGTACACCACCACGTGCGTGCTATTGCTGATGCCCAGGCGGCCCACGTAGCTGGCGAAGGTGGCCTCGCTGGGTAGCATCATCTCGTAGGGAGACTCCTGGTCCCGGCATTCCTCGATGTTGAAGAAGGAGGCTCCCGGGATGTGGCGCTCCCGGTATTCCTGGAGCGCATTGCGCTGCTGAGGTGGGTACCAGGACACGTCGAGCACCCGCAAGCCCGGACCCAGCATCCGGGAGCGGACCGACTCGGCCAGCCACTTGGTGGACACCAGAGCCCGGTAGAGCACCTGTTGCTGTACCATGGCCGGAGCCTAGAGCCTTCTGCCTGGAGGAGGGAGAAGCAGGAAACAGGGAGAACAAAACTAGACTGAGAACGGAGAGATCAGGGAAGGCTGCCAGGGAGCGCGGCGGGCGGTGGGGGCGTCAGGCGGGGGGGGGGGGGGGAGAGGAGAGGAGGAGGGGGGGGGGGGGGGGGGGGGGGGGGGGGGGGGGGGGGGGGGGGGGGGGGGGGGGGGGGGGGGGGGGGAGAAGGGGGGGGGGCGGAGCCTGACGGGTTATCCCCCAACCCATCAAACCCAGCTGGCCTCTGGGCGGAGGGAAAGGTGGCAGTCTTCCCACCCTCAGGCTGGGCCCTCGACTTTATCCCAGGGCAGACCCCTCCCACCTTAGCAGCCAATCCCCGGTAGTTGCAGTGGGGCTTGGGGCCCCTTGAGAGTAGGAAGAGTTGAATTTGCCTTGGCTGTGACTGGGAGTCCGTACATGCAAGTGTGTATGTTTGTATATGTGGGTTTGTGTGTGGGTTTCGCCCCTCCTCCCCTCCCAGAGAAAGAGATGGAGGAAGGGAAAGAGGAGAAGGAGGAGGAGGAGGAAGAGGGGCGTAGTGACAGGTGGCAGCCCAGTTGAAGGACTGGGGGAGGGGGGATTCGTTTAAAGCCGGGAGCAGTTAGTTCCTAAGACAATTCAGTAAAAAGCTGAACCACATCTTGGGCTCTGGCCAGGGGAGAGTTGTAGCCAGCCCCGAAACAAAGGTCTCCTATGGGAGGCAAGCCCAGATTCAGAAATAGCCCCTTCCCCAAAGCGCCCCCAACTGGAGAGGGAGGAGAGATCGTGGCACCTCTCCCTAATTCCTGCACCTCCTCCCGGCTAAAATTTTTTTAGGCAACTCGCCAGCTGGTGGGACATACCTGATCCTGCCCTAGCCTCAAAGCTCCACTTAACCAGAATCTCCAAAACAGAGAGAATTAATTTAGGCAGAATATGCAAGAAAGTGGGGGTGGGGGAAGGGTAGGTAACCTTGGGACCTTGGCCCCTGGACTGTGGCTGTCCGTTCCGTCTCTGCACCTCCTCCCCTTTCTCCTCTTCTCCCTTTCACTCCTCCCCCTCAGTGGACCTCTGGAGAGGTGGTTGAGAGCTGTGGCCAGAGCCCTGGACCCGAATGGCGTGAACCTGGCCAGGAAATCGGGCTTCAGCTGGCTCCTAGCTGTGTGACTTCGGGCAAGTCCCCTTCCCTCCACGGACCCCCGTTTCCTGCCCTGTCCAAGGGAGATGGTGGTGGTGGGTGTTATCCTCCTGGTGCCCGGGACGGTCCTAAGAGCTAGGTTCCCTCAGTCCCACTCCATTTGTCCTTGGGTCAGTTCCCCATTGTTTTCCTTTCTGCCTCATTGGGCACCGGCCGCCAGACAAGTCAGCGCCTTCCTCCCCAACACTCCCTTCGCCGGTCTGCCGCCTGTCACTCCCTCTCTCTCCCCTGTTCAATAAAGTTAGCTGGTTCAAAAAGGGAAGCCCTAGACTGGGCCCTGCCTCTGTCCCTCCCTCGCCGCTTGCCCGGCCCTTGGATCGATCCCTCCTTCCTGCGCTCAGGGCCCAGCCCATTGGCGTCGCCGTCGCAGGGGAAGGGGCGGAGAAGCCGCCAGCCTGGGCCGGCCCCTACCGTGGTGAGTGAGGACGTGTGTGGGGTGGGTGCTGGGCCCCCGACTCTCTCTTCGGCTCCCAAATGTCCTCTATCCTCTGTCTCCTTCCATCCCTTACGTCCCTAGCTCTTGGGGGAAATACGCCTAGCCTTTACCCCTGTCCAAGGTGCCCAAACCTCCGCGCCTCTCACCGCGGGACGATCCGAGCTCCGGGAGCTCTGGCTCTTCCCCAGGGCCACCCGTGGAGTGTAGGTTGGGTAAATGAGCTGGGGGTGTTGAAGGGCAGCGGGAAAGGAAGGTTACCCTCCTTCAGCCTAACACAGCTAGGAAGGGGGGGAGTAACCGGAAGCCCAGGAGAAGAGCGCCGAATGACCCCTAGCTCGTGTACTTTAGTGGTGTTTTGGGGGTGCCCGCTGGGACTAAAGTCAGTCTAGCATTTGTCCAGGGCTACTCTTACCCAGGGGTAAGAGGGGCAGCCATTTGGAGATGCAGCGAGCTCTGAGTAAGCAGGCAGAGGCCCTAACTGGGTTTGCAAACGACCTCTGCTCTGTTACTTGAGCTGTGTGACCTTGGGCAAATCGGGTGACCTCTCTGAGGTTCAGCTTTGCCTACCCTGTAAAATGGGGACCGGATTAAATACTCTCTAAGACATTTGGGGCTCGGAAAATCCTATGAGGCTAGTAAGCCCTTCTCAGCCCTCTACCCCACTGGGCTCCTTTTATCGGCACCAGGAATTTGGGACTCCCTTCCGAGGGAGGTTCAGTCAGTGGCTCCAAGCCACCTAAGCCTTGGGACGACTCCTGTGTAGCTGAGGAAAGATGCAGCTTCAAGAGGTCCGGGTTTGATTCCTGGATCTTCTCCCTGAGCCTCAGTTTCCTCATTTTGCAAATCACTTCTGAAGTCCACCTCTTAAATCTTTTTGCCTATTGGTTGTAGCAATGTAACCCTGAACAAGTCATTTCTTCTGGGCTTCTGTACATTTGCCGCTGGGGACCTTTTCAGCTCTAATCCTGGATTCTAAAGCCATAGACTGACTGGATTGAGAGCTGGAAGGAAGGTTAGAAACCATCCCACAGGGTTGGAGTCAGAAGACCTGAATTCTAATTCTGTGTTGGTTCCTTACCATTCATGCACCTGTATGAATGACTGGGTGACCCTTTCCCTTTCTGAGCTTCTGTTTCCTTTTCTTTGTCAGCCTCTGAAATTTCAGTTCCAGACCACCTCTCAAGTTCCATGCTCTCTATGTATCATTTGTTCTACTCCCTCAGAAATTAAAACAAAACAAACAGCTCCTATGTTTGGGATGGTGGCTTTCAATTCCATGGCCCTGGGTTCCAGTCCTGCTTCTGAAACTCCCTTATTCCTTTACCTACTTTTTGAGAATGAGGATACACCTGGATGTGTAGGAGGTGTTGGCTAAGCTTAGGCTAACCTTTCCTGACCATCATTAATAAGTGATCAGAGAGCAAAACCCAGACTTCCTGAGAACCCATCCAGGCAGGGACACTGAGCTCATCGAGGAGCTGTACATGGCTGAGGAAGTTCAGGTACCACCTTTCCCATGATTGTCCCCTATCCAAGCAACAACTGTGGATTTCCTTTGCATATGATTTGTATTTAGGCAGGTGGGGTTGTGTGGTAGTGGAGGGAGCTTTCTTACTAGAAGGAACTTCCTACACCAAAGAAATCATTGGTTTAATTTTTTTTAAATCACATTTAATCATCTGTATACATGTATGTGTGTATGTGCATGTGTGTATATATATATATATGTACATGTATATATTCTCCTGAATGGAATGTTAACTCCTTTAGAGCAGGGCAGGGACTATCATCATTTTTCTTGGTTCATTTTTCATTTGGTCAGTCTTTCCCCAATGCCTACTGTAGAATGGTAGACTCTGGTCAGACAGAATTGAGTTTGAATCCTGCCACAAACTTGGTTCTCTGTAACTCTCAGCAAATAAAAATCTCTCTGAGCCTGTTTCTTCACCTGTAAAATGAAGAGGATAATAACATCTACCTCAGGGTTGTTGTACAGGTCAAAGATAGTCTAGGTAAAACACTCTATGTGTTGTTGTAGACATGAGCTAAAAGTGAAGTGACTCAGCCCAAGTTCCCACAAGGAATGAATAAGTAGGAATTTGATTGGAGGTAATAGGATCATAAACAGGACTTGAAGGAACCTCAGAGGTCATCAGGTCAGGGGGAACTAAGGCTCACACACTTAGAAGGACTTAGCCTAGGTCACACAGTTGTTAACTGAAGGAGGTAGAATTTGAACCTGGGTCCTCTGATTCCTCCAGCTGTTCTCCCCCCCCCCAATAGACTTGTGATTTCTTTGATGTAGAGAATTCTGAGGAACTCCTCTATTAATTCATATCTAGTCATTTCATCCTTGTTTGCCTCAGTTTCCCCATCTGTAAAATGGGGACAATAATGGTACCTTCTTCACAGTGTTGTGGTGAGGCTCAAATGAGATCATATTTGTGAAGTGCTTAGCACACAGTAGGTGCTGCATAAATGTTAACTATTATTATCATCACTGTCTATACCTGCTCAGCATCTTGTAGTCTTAGAAAATCACCTGGGAGCATGAAGAAAGGAAATGACTTGCCCAGGGTCACCCAGTCAGTGTGAGTCAGGCTCATTGGAGTAGGACTCTTAGTCTCATAAGCCTCCCCTCCCTACACCACACTATCCTCCCTTTCATTCGAATGGTATAAGCTTTTAACATTCTTGGGGAATTTGACTGAATTGTGCTGCAAGGAGAGTCAATAGAATTTAAAATATCAGTGCTGGGAAGAGCCTTAGCACTTAGAACTGTCATCGAAGGCAAGAACATTAGAATAAAAGATGTCAGAATTAGAAACATGGACATAACATGTCAAAACAAGGAAGGGTCTTGGAAATTATTGAGATCGTTCAGGCCCCCTCATTTACAGAACTGGGAAACAGCCCAAGTGAGAAAGGATTTGCCTGCAGTCACCCAGGTAGACGGGGGGAGTGACAGAGGAGAGATTAGATTCCTTATAGGGCATGTGGTTGGCATTCAGGAGGGCATGTGCAGGACTAGTTCCATCATGTGTACAGTCTAAACTCTAATGGTCAGTCTAGTCCTGTCTTTGCTAAGAAATTGCTGCATAGCTTTGGGTAAGTCACTACTCTTCTCTGGCACCCTTTTTTTTTTTTGAAGAAGCAATTGGGGTTAAGTGACTTGCCCAAGATCACATGGCTAGTAAGTGTTAAGTATCTGAGGCCAGATTTGAACTGAGGTTCTCCTGACTCCAGGGCCAGTGCTCTATTCACTGCGCTACCTAGCCATCCCCTTCTCTGGCACTCTTGAGTCTCTCTCATCACCGGGAAATGTGCCAAGGAAATCATAGGGAGTGGATGTCTCTAGGCTCAGGATCACCACTGCCCAAGGGATCACACCCACATCTCCTGCCATTACATTAAAGGATCTGCATCTGCCTTCTTGCTTGCCTCTCCATTGCATAGAACCAGTGTGACCCATGAAATCCTGCTTTCCCCAAATTGCCCCCTAGGGACATAGTACAGGTGGAAGAAGGTTTAATTTGGAGTCAGGACTTGGGATTCAGGTCCTGACTCTGGCACTTCCTTTACTTTGGCTCTCTGGGCCTCAGTTTCCTCATTTGTAAAATGAAAGGGTTAGACAAGATGAATCTCTGGAGTCACGAGCTGTTTTCTGCCCCAAGTAATGCAGGTATCCTCCCTCCCTTGTCTCCAGAGAATGATGGTCACTCTAATCTCTGTGACTGAGGCCTGGTGGGTGGGACAGGGTGACTTTGCTAAGTCAGCACTCTTGAGTTCACTGAAGCTAGCTATTTGCTGTGTAGTGTTTTTATTGGACTCTGACCGCCCCTCCCTCCTTTCCTCATTCCCTTCATTCATTCTTCCCTCCCTTCTTCCCTCCCTCTCTTTGTTCTGCTCTCCCTGCCTCTTGATAACACAAATTGCAAATGGATTCTAGCCCTCCTCATGCTTACCCACCTACCTGCTCCTAGTTATTGATTCTTCTCTTCCTTGCCTAGTCTAGAGGGTTCCAGGAGACCTCAAGTTCTGCAGAAGCTGCTCAAAAGCCAGGCGTCATGGCTGCACGATCCCTCTTCAGAGCTCTGGTATCAGCCCAGTGGGTAGCTAAGTCCTTGAAGGAATCCCAGCCCCTGAAGCTGCTAGATGCCTCGTGGTACCTGCCCAAATTGAAACGCGACCCTCTGCAGGAGTTTGAAGAAGGTCACATCCCTGGAGCTGCCTTCTTCAACATCGACCTCTGCAGCGACCGGACGTCCCCCTATGACCACATGCTGCCCAATGCTGCCGAGTTTGCTGAGTATGTTGGCAAGCTGGGGGTGGGCAATGGCACCCACGTGGTGGTATACGATGCCAGTGAGCAGGGCCTCTTCTCCGCCCCCCGATTGTGGTGGATGTTCAGGGCCTTTGGGCACGAGACTGTCTCACTGCTAGATGGAGGGTTAAGGAACTGGAAGCGGGAGGGCTATCCACTAAGCTCTGGCAGGGCCCGCCCAGTTCAAGCAGAGTTCCAGGCCACCCTAAACCCGCTGTTTGTGAAGACCTACGAAGATATCAAGGAGAACATTGAATCACGCCAGTTCCAGGTTGTGGATGCCCGTGTGGAAGGGCGCTTCAGAGGCATTGAGCCAGAACCCCGGGAAGGTAATATTGTCTATGACCAGGTGGCAGAAAGATCACACAGTATTCTTCCTACCTGGGGGATTGTACCCAACTCACTTCTCCAATCTACTCTTCCATTTCCTCCTCTTTAAAATGAGGGGATGGGGTCCTAAGATCCTAAGTTGAGAGCTGTAACGTTTCTTAGAAGCCACTAGTCCTACTTCCTTATCTTATGGTGGAGGAACTTGAAACTCATAGGGTTCAAGTGACTTGGCCAAGGTCACACAAGACAGGGAGGAAAAACCAGGCTTTGAATCCAGATGCTTTGATTCCAAGCCCTATTACTCTTTCCACAGTACCACATGGTATCTTGGAGTATTTCCAAGATTCCCTTTCCAAATCCACGATTAAAATAAACCATAAAATCATGGCTCTGAAGCTGGAACAGGTCTCAGAGGCTCTCAAATCCAGCCCTGCCATTTTACAGATGAGAAAACTGAGGCCTAAAGAGGGACTGTGATGCAGGATCATTTATTTAAAACCGAAAGGGACCTTGGAGCCCACCTACTCTGATCCTTTCGTTTTATTGGTAAGAGCTCTGAGCCCAAGTGCCTACGGACGATCCCATATGCCATCAAATATTGTCCCAGTTGGGCTCCATCCAGACATCCCCCTGCCACCATTCATCTTTTCCTCCACAAATAAGATAAGTCATATCAGGTGATTTGCAGGTCTTCCAGTACCATGGACATTCGAGCTCTTAGCATGGGCTGGGCAGCAGTGGTGGGAGAGGTGTGTTTGCTGCTGAACACATGGATTGGGAGGGGGCCACTGGCTCACTGGCTAACTTTCATGCCCTGTGGTCTGCCCTCTGCTCCCTGCTGGAAGCCCTAGTTGTCTAACCAGAGCCGGGGTGAGCTAAAGTGCCTAGAGAACATGAGGAACAGACTGAGGGAAACTGAGGATCAGTGTGAGAGAGTGATAGCAACAGTGATGATAATGAGAACAGCCCCCATTTCTATAGCTTTACATCCATTGGCTCATTTGATCCTATGTGGGGAAGGGGCTGTTTGTTGTCCCCATTTTACAGATAGGGAAACTGAGGTTTGGAGGGGTGATAGGATCTGCCCAAAGTCCCCCAAGTTGTAAGTTGTTCAGTCATGTCTGACTCTCTGTGATCCCTTTTAGGATTTTTGTGGGAAAGATAACTGGAGTGGTTTGCCATTTCCTTCTCTGGCTTATTTTACAGATGAAGAAACTGAGATAAAACAGGGTTAAGTGACTTGCCCATGGTCACACAGCTAATAAGTGTCTGAGGTCAGATTTGAACTCGGGAAAATGAGTATCCCTGACTCCAGGCTGGGTGCTCTATGCACTGTGCCACCTAGCTGCCTAGGTTTTCAGAACCAGAGCCAGAATTTGAACCCAGATCCTTAAACCTCAAAATCATTCTAGTATTCTTGGCTTCACCTGCCTTGAGCCACTGTGGGCTTTAGTTTTCTTATCTGTAAAATGGGGATAAAAGAATAGCTAAACATTGATTGACCTACTCTGTGCCAGGCAGAAGAACCTAGGAGACAGTGACATAAATAGCTCCTGCCCTCAAGAAACTTCTATTCTAAAGGGGAGGGGGGTCATCACCTAGAGGACAGTGGTGACCAGGGAGGGAAGCTTGGGTCTGAGCAGTCCCTGAAATGGGGAGTGGAGTTGTCCATGTACCCTCTGTACCTCATTGACCCCAAAGATGGGATGTTTTTGGTAGCTGGGCTGGTCCTCAGATGGCAGGCACTCCTTGATGCATTTTGGATTATGCCTATGTACTGCTAGCAGAACTTTCTGGAGCTGGAGTCACGTGCATGCCTAGGAGAAGGCCTTCAGAGGGGATGGCAACAGCTGGTGAAGTTCTTCTAGATACTTAAGTATGGGGACTCCTTAGAGTCTTCTTTCTGGACCTGAGCTTGGGCTGGATGGACCAGCCACTTGGCATACCTCTACTCAAACTCTGGGTCCCCTCAGGTATTCAAACCTTTGGGGATATTTAATTTGGCTTGTTTCCTCATTGTCTAAATTCAATGTAATAACTGTGCCAATAATAATTAGAAAATCTCAGTGGGAAGGAAGGAAGGAAGGAAGGAAGGAAGGAAGGAGGGAAGGAAGGAAGGAAGGAAGGAGGGAGAGAGGGAGGGAGGGACCTCTCTTGTCATAAGTTCCAAATGAATTAAATAAACATGAAAGTCTCTGTAGACTCTAAGTCTTATATGATTGGTTGTTAGCTATTATTTAGTTATGAAGTTCTTGTTTAATTATTTTAATTTATAACATTAATGATCATAGTCAAGCCAATAGTCATTTTTCTGTGCCAGGTACTGTGCTAAGCACTGGGGACACCAGGAAGGGTCACCGTCATTTCATTTGGCACTTTACTAAATGCTGACTCAGCCTCTCAACCATCCCTTGAGGTGGAAAATTTGTAATCATTATCCTCATTTTGTGAAGTAGAGAAATGAGGTTCAGAAAAGTGAAGGTGGGACCCAGAAGGCTGGGTCTAAGACTCCAGGCTCTCTCTGACTGCCAAGTTAATTACTCTGCCTACATTCCACTCTACAAGCAGACCTTGGGGCAATATCTCCTGGTTGTCAAGGTCTTTAAGCAAATGGATGTTTGCATGGCTGTTGGTCAGGGATATTGGAATTGGGGTTGCTACTTAGGTGCCAGGTGATCTGGAGGACCACTGAGGTCTCTTCCAGCTATGTCATTGTTTGGTCTGTCTCATACTAGTCCTATGATCCCTTACCAGCTAGTCAGTCTTTTGGTCATAGGAGAAAGTAGCTGGCTCTTAAGTGCCCCCACCTCAGACCTCGTTAGGCACTCTGGTATAATGAAAAATATCCTGGGGATTTTCAGTCAGAGAACTGGGTCTCAAAACCCAGATGTTAAGACACCAATGACCTATAGGAGTTTAGGAAAGTCCCTTTGCTTCTAGAAGATGTTTCTTTATCATTGTAGACAAGGAGGTGGGGTAGATAAAATGCTATCTAAGGTCCCTTTGCACACTTAATTCTCTGACATTGTCCACTCAAAGCCAGTTTGCACCTCTCCCTGGTCATGTTCTTATTTGAGTTCCAAATTCTCTCTTTACCTCCTGCCTGCCCTCCCCACTCCTTTCTTGAGAAGGCAAGCCATTTAATTTTGTTTTTATACATGTAGGATCATGTAAAACACATTTCCATATTAGCCATGTTGCAAAAGATAACACAAGCCAAATAAGGATAAAGAAGTTAAAAGAATAATTCTTCCATCTACATTCAGAGTTCATCAACTTTTTTTCTCTGGAGGTAAATAGCATATATCATAATGGGTTCTTTGGACTTGCCTTGGAACATTGTCTTGATCACAGTAGGTAAGTCTCTTATGATTGATCATTGCTACAGCATTGCTGTTACTGTCCACAATGTTCTCCTGGTTCTGCTCCCTTCACTTTGTATCAGTTCAGTTCAATCTTCCCAGATTTCTAAGAGCATCTTGCTTGTTATTTCTTACAGTACAGTAGTATTCCATCACAATGCTATACCACAACTTGTCCCATCCTTCTTCAGTTAAATTATGCCTTTTTTCTTCACAATCTCCCTTCAGACTTTATTTTAGGATCCAGAACTAGAGCTAGAAGGTACTTCAGTCCCTTTGTCTCCTCCATATGGCAGACAGTGTGGTACAATGGAAAGACCACTGGCTTTGAAGTCAAAGGACATGCATTCAAAACCTGCTTTCGTCTGTTATTTTCTCTGTGCCTCTAGGAAAGTCATTTACCTTCCCTGGACCTCTTCCCCCTGACCCTCACACCCATAAAAGAAGGGTTGGACTAAAGAATCTCTGAGATCACTTTCCAGTTCTCTATGTACTGTCCCTATGACCTATGTGACCTTAGGCCAGTCAATCACTATCCTGGGCCTTAGTTTCTTCTTCTATGAAATGGATTAAATAACCACTGAAGTCCCTTCCAACTCTAGATTTAGAATTTTATAAACCCAACTACCTCATTTTACAGATTAGGAAACTGAGGCCAAGAGAGGGGGTGATCAGTCAATCAGTAGCCATTTATTAAATGCCTACTATATGCTAGGCACTGTGCTAAGCACTGAGGCACAGGTAGTTAGCTGCAAGGCCAGGATTTCAGCCCAGCTTCTCTGACTCTCTCCATCCTCCCACCCTCCCTGCTATTTTCTACCTCCCACTGAAAGCCTCTTTTCCTCCTTTAGGCATTGAACCTGGTCATATCCCTGGCACCTTGAACATTCCCTTCCTCGACTTCCTGACTGAGGAGGGCCTGGAGAAGAGCACTGATGCCATCCAAAGACTGTTCCAGGAGAAGAAAGTGGACCTCTCAAAGCCCCTGGTGGCAACTTGTGGCTCAGGCGTCACTGCCTGCCATGTAGCCCTGGGTGCGTATCTCTGTGGCAAGCCTGATGTGGCCATCTATGACGGAGCCTGGGTGGAGTGGTACATGCGTGCCCAGCCTGAGGATGTCATCTCAGAGGGCAGAGGCAAGACTCTCTGAGGCCAGGGTAGTCAGGGGCCTTCCCTGCTCCCAGGCCAGCAGCCTTTACCACCCCAAGATGGGGGGTAGCCCAACCTAACAGTTTTTCCTGTCTTTTTTAAATACAGTGGCCAAATTTATTTTTTTTATTCTCTAGGTGTGGCTTGGGGGGCACACCCTACCTCTCCCTTGCCTTGGGGAGGCCCTTGGAATATTCCAATTTGGAGACAAAAAACAAATGCCATCCCTCAAGGGGCGGGGGGGGGGAGCATATGGAGGTGCTTTTGGCAATGGTGAAGGGATCTGTCGGGTTTGGTTGAAGTGGTGAATGAGGGAAAAAGAGGGGCTTGCCTAGCCCCAAATGTGGTCCTCTGAAATGTAGCCTGTGCTGATCACCAGACCTACCTCCTCTATCTTTTGCTGTCAATAAATGTGAAGTGTTTAATCTTTCTATACAGCCACCTATTTCCTCCTGTTTGAAACCAATCTCTGAAAACCATAGTGGGTGCAGCACTATGGGCGTGGGCAAAGCCGATCACTCTTTTAGGGCTTTGGGAGAAGCCATTCTCCTAATGGCCTCCTTAAATTAGAGGGTCAGGGAAATTGTCCTTGAATGAATCAATGAAAAAGTATTCATTTTACCCTTACGAGCACTGAGCTAAATACTGGAGGTTGAAAACTACAGCCAGGACATCCTGGTCAGCCAATTCTAATTTACTGGGGGAGGGCCATTGCCTAGAATAAAAGAGTGTCCTTCTGCTATCAGACCATAAAGATATTGAAGGGTGGGGGGAGTTGAGTGTGGTTCCAGCTATGAGACTCACCAATAAAATTTTATGGAAAGAAAGTTGGAGGGGGGCGGGGAGAAATAGGTGGAATACATGACATGAGTTCTAAGTAGAGAATTGGAGTTTATCCCTCATTTCCCCAAGTCACAGCCCCAGGGTTGACCCCTTCTTGTGTCCTTAAGCAAACCACATTGTGCCTCCTCCGTTTTCTCATCTGTCAGACAAGGATAAGGACTACCTAACTCGTGTCATTCACCAGATCTTAGATGGAGATATGGAGGGGACCTTGAGGGTCATCAAAACCAATTCTTCTCATTTTCCAGAAGAGATATTGTGTCCTCAGTAGTGACATTCCCAGGTTTTCAGAGCTAGTAAGTGAAAGGGGTAAGATACAAACCCAAATCTTCATTTTTTTCATTATAAAAATAAACATTTGGAAATTCAGGTAGTAAATTGCTATGACCTGTTGAGGGCTGCAGATCCAGAAAAGTTTTTTAAATCTTTGAACTTATGGACTACTCTTGGCTCTGATCCTTCTCATTCTTTTTTTTTTTAAAGCAATCGGGGTTAAGTAACTTGCTCAAGGTTACACGGCCAGGTGTTTCTGGATGGCTACTAAGTGTCTGAACCCGGACTCGATCCCCAGGTCATTCCGACACTGGAGCCAGTGCTCTTACTCGCTGCGCTACCTGGCCACCCCGATCCTTCTCATTCTTAAGCCTTAGGATAAGACTCAGGCCTTTGGGCCTTTCTGATCTGATCAGCTTTCTGGGTAGCGATTCCTCCTGGGAACCAACCCAAATCACCTCTTTTGCTTCTGGCCACTGGGCTTTCCTCTTCCCTTAACCTTCCATGAGTTTCCAGATGTTCCAGGGCTGGCCTGGCTCCCTTACTTCAGAGATCTGTCCTTTGCCCCCACCCCCACCATGGATCACTAGGTTTCCTTATCCTGGGGAGCATACTGGCATCCAGTCTGACCAACTCTCTACTCTCCAACTCTCAATTCTTTATTATTGTTTTCATTGCTAATATTTATCCTAGGAAATTTTCTGTCACTACAACTCAGGGCTGGATTGTTTTGATGATTGTCTCTATTTAATTATTAATAATACATATTACACTTAATTGTGCATCCTTCATACATTTTCCCCCTCCTTTGGCCTGGTTGTTAAACATTTACTAGCATACCCCACTACTGCTTGATAAACTGCGCTTGAGCTCCACCAGAAAGCTGTAGAAGGCTCAGGGAATAAAGTCTTCTCCAGATTAGAAGCCTGGTGTTTGGAGACTAAGTATAATAGTAATGATAGGTGGCATTTATATGGTGCTTTTGCAAAATGCTTTAAAAAAAATATTATCTCATTGGAGCTTCACAACACACCTGAGTTAGTGGGGATGGCTCCTTGGGTAGTGGAGGGGTCCAAGGACATATTTAGAAAGGAAGCTGATAGCCAAACAATATTATCAATAGAATTAGATCAAGAAGAAATTCAGTAGTTGGATGGGTCATCAGGGGAAGGGTAATAGCAAAGCAGAAACACTTTCATCCAAGATGAGCCTCTCCTGATAGTATGTAGGTCCTCCAGAGGAGAGGCTGCTCTATTTTGTGTGTGTCCTTAGCATCTGACAAGTATGCGGTACGTAGTAGGCACTTTATAAATGTTTGAGGAAATAGAATACTCTCCTGACCCCCAGGAAATAGTTCTCACTTAAGGTTTATGAAATACTTTTCTACATCACCCTTCTAGGGAAGAAATACCAGTATTATCTGCATTTATAGATGAGGAAGCCCAGGCTGGGGCAGGGAGAGACTAGCCCAGGGTCCAGGACTCGAACCCCATTTCCTAACTAGCTCCAGAGCTCTTTCCAATATGCTGTCATCTCTAATTTTTCTGAACTGAAAAGACCTGGGCCCTGGTGGGGTGAGATAGAGCAGCCCTGGGGCCATGGAAGAGTCACTTAGGAGCAGTAAGGGCAGGGGGATCAGCTTGGAGGAGAGATGAAGGACAAATCTCAACTCTTAATTTGTTTGTGGCAGCTCCCACCTCTCCTTTATTCCCTGTTTCCTTCCCCTCTTCCCCTTTTCTAGTCTAGAAATACCTTGGAAAATGACTTCAGCGATGCCTCTCAACCGTACTTCCCAGTGTTAGTCTTCAGTCTGGGTCCCTTGGAACAAGTCCATATCCATTCATGCATCGCAAATATTCCACATTCCATTTAGATCTTTGGGAACCAGAAATTCTACTGGATTCTTTGTTGCCTTCCCCACTGCCAACATATATCCTAAAAGGAAAACTTTGTGAAGAATTCAAACTGTTCCTAAGTGGAATGGAAATTAGGAGGTTGTTACTCAGGCTGTGTAACTTTTCATGACCCCAATTGGGGTTTTCTTGGCAAAGATACTGGAGTGGTTTGCCATTTTCCCTTCTCCAGCTCATTTTACAGATGAGGAAACTGAGGCAGCAAACAGGGTGAAGTGACTTGCCCAGGGTCTCACAGCTAGTAAATGTCTGAGGCTGGATCCACTGCACCACCTAGTTGCTACAATTACTGAATGTCTTTAAGTGAAGGCTAGATGGCCAGTGATTGTGATGGTGCAAGGTAGGTGTGTGTGTGTGTGTGTGTGTGTGTGTGTGTGTGTGTGTGTGGTGTTGTCTAGAAAGAATTCTCTAGGGTCATCTCCAAATCAGGTAAAGACATTTGTTCTGGATAATACACCTAGGAGGGTTCTCCTTAAAGCTCCTTAAGGGACATACCCCCTAGCCAGCATAAGCTAGAGATTCTTATTGAGGAAATTTGCACTATGGGCTTGGATATGAGGTAATCAGGAATGTGTAGGCTAGGGGCAGTAGCTTAGAGTTTGGATTCCATTGTTCAGCCCATTTACCCGGGGCAGAGTCTACCCCCTACCCCAGTCTCATTTTTTTCACTGACCAGCCTATCTGAATTTCATCTTCTCCCAATAGGCTTCAGCTAACCTCATCAATCGGAAGATAGAAACTGGAATTGTAGCTGGGGGCATAGTACATAGAACACAGGAAATCCTGAAATATTTTCTAGCTGAGTGATACCGGGCAAATCACTGAGTTGCTGTCTGCCTCCATTTCCTCAAGTGAAAAATGAGAATGATGATAGCACTCACTTTCTGGGGCTGTTGTGAGGTGATATTTGTAAAGTTTTCAGCATGATGCCTAGCTAGTTGGTTTTCGTCCTTCATTCTCTGAGAGGACCAAATAACATCCCTGTGCTACAGCCAAGCTTCAGTGTGTCCTGCTGTGGTTGATCAGACCTGTAGGACTCCAGAATGCTCTACCCCTGGTCAGGCACAAGTAGTCCCTGTGAACATTTGGGGTGAATTCTCTAAATTTGCACATCCTACTTTTGAGCTGCTTCAATTCTGCTTTGCTCATAGAGCACAGCACCTTCTCTGATGATGCTGAGCCATCCTGTGCCAGTGTCTCCTATGTCACACGATCAATTCCAAAGTTCTTAAGAGAGACCTTGAGAGTGTCCTTGTATCACTTCTTCTGACCATGCTGTGATCGCTTGCCCTGCCTGAGTTCTCCATAAAATAGTCTTTGGCAAGTGTACGTTTTGCATTTGAACAACATGGCCAGCCCATTGGAGTTGCACTCTCTGAAACAGAGTTTGGATGTTTGACAGTTTAGTTTGAGTAAGGACCTCAGTGTCTGGTACCTTATCCTGCCAGATGATCTTCAGAAGCTTCCTAAGGCAATTCCAATGGAAGCAGTTCAGTTTCCTGGCATGGTGCTGGTAGACTGTCCAGGTTTCACAGGCATACAATGAAATCAGCCCAACAACTCTGTAGACCTTCATTCTGCCAGTCACTCTAATACCTCTTCTGTCCCACACTGAGAACCTTCCAAACACTGAGCTAGCTCTGTCAATGCGTGCATCAACCTCATTATCAATGTGTACATACCAGGAAAGTATACTACCAAGGTAAGTGAACTTATCCACAGAGCTCAAAACTTCTCCATTGACTGTAATCGATGGTTCCACGTATGGATGGTGTGGTGGTGGCTGATGGAGCACCTATGTTTTCTTGGTGTTAATTGTCAGGCCAAAATGAGCACAAGCAGCAGAGAAGCAATCCATATTTTATTGCATCTCAGCTTCAGAGGCTGCATTGAGTGCACAATTATCTGCAAATAGAAAATCATGTACCGCCACTCCCTCCACTTTGGTCTTGGCTCATAGCCTTTTAAGTCGAAGAATTTACCATCTGTGCACTAGCTGACCTTGATGCCAGGGTCATTCTCATTGAAAACATTTAATAACATAGCTGAAAACATGCTAAAAAGCATGGGAGCGAGTACACAGTCTTTCACTCCACTGGTGACTGGGAAGGCACGAGAGCATTTTCCATTGTCTAGAACCTGGGCAGGCACGCCTTCATGGAATTGACATACAATGTTGATGAACTTCTCCAGGCAACGAGATTCTGACATGATTTTTCATAAGTCCTCATGACAGACAGTATGAAAGGCCTTGGTCAGATCTATAAATGTTGTGTACAACAGTTCTGTTCTTGGCATTTCTCCTGGAGTTGCTGGGCAGCAAACACCGTATCAGTTGATCCTCAGCCCTTTCTGAAGCCACACTGGCCCTCAGGGAGATGACCATCTTCCAGGTGAAGGATCAGCCTATTAAGGAGGGTTCTGGCAAAAGTCTTGCCAGCAGTGACTAAGGCAGAGACCCCTGTGATTGTCACAGGACAATCTATTTCCTTTACCTTTATAGAGATGGGCAGTGGAGGCATCCTTGGGGATGACCTCCTCTTGCCATATAACTTTCTCTATGAGCAATGGAATAGAATCAGCACCAGGCCTTCTGCTCTTCAGTTGGGACTTCAGCTAAGAAAGGATTGACTTTGACCTGAGGTCATTGATCGATGAATGGTCTCAACACTGATTAATGACGTCTATCGAGAATACTATGGAAGCCTTCAGCCCCTTTCTCTGGGATCGTGGCCTCATCACTAATCAATGTGTTTCATCAGCACTGAGTGATAAGAGATGCACCAGAGGTCTTTGGCACATAGTAGGTGATTAATAAGTGCTCATGCTTCTTCACCCTACTTCCTCCCCACTGTGATATCATCTGTATAAGGATTTCCTGGATAAAGAAACTCCCCCTACCCATACAAGTTGACACCTTTTCTGCAATTTATAATCTTAAGTTTCCTGTGAGAAGAGAGTGACTTGCCCAGGGTTACATAGCCAGTATTTATGAGAGCAAGACTTGAACCCAGCTTTTCTGACCCTAAGGCCAGCCCTCAGTTTCTAAAATTATGCTGCCTTCTTGTAGTTGGGACCACCTACAAACATTTCCAGGATTCCCCCATCCTTAAGACAGTTTTCTCTGCCATCCTTTCAAAGACAGTTTTCTTTGCCATCTCTTCAAGTTACCATCCTCCATCTCTCTTCCCTTTCACAATCTCCTGTCCTGCTGAAAGACCTCTTAGCTTCTTGGTCTCTGCTTCTTCACTTCCTATTCCCTCCTTCAGCTCCATGACAATCTGTATTTTGGCCCCATCACTCACTCAACAACCACTGCCTGTCTCCAGAGTGGTCGCCACACTCTTAACTGGCAAAGCCAATGGCCCTTTTATTCAGCCTTCTTTCTCTTCGACCTCTCTGCAGCTTCTCACTTTGTTACCCACTGGATATTCTCCATCATGATATATATATATATATATATATATATATATATATATATATATATATATAATTTTAAAAATAATTGTCAAAGGAATGGGACTCATGTCATGGCTCTTACTACTTTAAGCAAATCACTTATTCTCCCTTCCTGGGTTTCAGTTTCCTTATATGTAAAATCAAGGGGTTAACTTAATTGTCCTCCGAGATATCTTTTGGCTCTTCAGCAGATCTGGGATCCTTTTTATCTTTCCTTGGCTCCTGTAATACTGTTCTCTCTTGTTTTTCCTCTTATCACCTTCACCAATTTATTAATAATTTTTTTTGGCAAGGCAATAGGGGTTAAGTGACTTGCCCAAGGTCACACAGCTAGTAAGTGTGTCAAGTGTCTGAGGTCAGATTTGAACTCAGGTCCTCCTGACTCCAGGGCCAGTGATCTATTCTCTTTGCTACCTAGCCTACCCAAATTTATTAATTAATTCTTCATTCTCTTCCTGATCCTTAAATATAGGTATTCTTTCCTGGGTGCTCTCTCTCTCTCTCTCTCTCTCTCTCTCTCACTGACATTTATTTTAAGGGAATCCAAAAAAACTGCCCCCAGCCTCAATATTCTGACTTATAAGGCCCCCCTGAACAGCAGGCAGGCCCACAGCCCCTACCTAGCCACTCCCCCACTCTAGACTCAATATCCTAACTTCTTCATATATTCCTTGCTGCTCACTAGAACAACAGGTATGTCCATGAACTCATATTTCTCACAGAACAGCAGATGTGTCCACATGATGGGATCCCAGTCACTGCCCCAGACCCATTCCCCATATTTCCCACAGAAACAGCAGGTGTGTCCATGGACTCAATCAAACACAACCACATCCATCTAGTCTTAGACAAGACCCCAGCACTCAGCCAATCAGAAAACAGCAGCACCAGGATGCCCAAGCAGGGCAAAACAATGGAAGGGACTTTCCCTAAGTAGGCACTTGTGCAGTCATGGCAAAAACTGTCCTTTAGGTGAGTTTGTGACAGACAGAAACTTATTATAATGTCATTATCACACATATATACCCCCAGGTGAATTTTTCTTATGCATTGTGGGTAATCACATGCACAATTTCACTGAGGCTTGGACCCCTCTCCTATTACCTAATCCCTTGACAAATCCCTCCTGCCTTTTTAATATTCAGAATTTCTGTTATATAATTGCATCTTTACCCTTTAAAAATCTCTTGCTTTCTGTGAAGTTGCTCATTTCTCTTGGAACTTAGCCCACTTCATGAGAAGCATCATTCTCAATAAATGTCTATATTTGGTTTAGAGGTGGTCTGACCGAATTCTTTGAGACAGTTCCACCATAACACATCATGAAACTGCAACAGTTTTTGGTATCCCTGGGTAGGCAGAGTCTAAACCACAACAATATGATATGGTATGGCATAGTATGATGGTTATATATTATGATATACGAACATATGCAAAATCAATTCAAGATAAAAAAAAATGGAAGGCATGGCAGCTGGGGAAATCAGGAAATGCCTCCTGTAGAAGGTAAGACTTGAGTTACATTTTGGAGCAAATCAAAGATTGTTAAGAGACTGAGGTGAAGGAGGAGGGAGTCTTTCATGAGGCACTTCCTGTGCAAAAACTCAAAGAGGAGAGCTGGACAATTGTGTGGGAAGGCATAGCAAGAAGGTCAGTTTGGCTGGACCATAGAATGCAAGAAGGGGACAAATGTAGAGTAAACCTGCCGAAATAGCTAGGGTCTAGGCTGTGAAGAGCTTAAAATGTTAAAAAAAAAAAAACCATTTGTATTGAGAATAATTACCAGCCAGCAAAGAAGCTCTTGGGGTGGGTGAGTGACCAAAGCAGTAGCAACACTCTCTGAATAGCCCAGCAGCTCTCCGAAGACCTGGCTGGATAGCTGCTTCTTGGGTTGATCTGGGACTCAATAGGGACTTGGCACTGATAAAGCTTCAGGCAGGAAAGAAAGGAGTCCAAGCTGGAGGATGCTTATTTGGAGGGGGCGACTTTTCTATGACTTGGTAGCTAGAAGGCAATTTCCTCCATCTTGTCCCTCACCTAGAGTTCTCAGAAACATAGACATCTTTGAGATCAACCCTATTCAACATCTCTAAGTTCTTGGGCTGGTTTCCTGGGCTCAGTCACCACTTTCCTGATTGCAGCACAGTTCATTTCATCTTTCTAAGCATTTATGAAGTGCTTACCACTAGTGTATATACACAGGGCTGTACTAGGTTGTGAGAAGAGGGAGTGGGACTAGTTGGGATTTTATTAGAATAGGGAAATCCCTACGTACTGATGGGCATTTCCCCTCCAATTTACAGTCTCAGTATTGTCTAGAGCACAGAGAGGTTAAGGAAAGAACACTGAACTTGGAGTCCCAGGAGCTGAGTTTGAATGCTGGCTCCACCATTTAAAGCCTATTTGACCTTGGGAAATTCATTTCCCAAGTTGCTTTTCACCGAGGCAAGAATGGTTGCTTTTTAAAGTAGTTGTTAAGTCTTACATTGTCATTTTGGGTAATTTAGGGGCTTGACATTCTAAAATAAGATGATTTTGAATGCCGTGGGTTGACAGAATCATGTCTTTTCAGAGCAAGCAATGACGCTTGTGGATTTCCAACGAACCCAACTGGAAACTCATTGTCTTACTGCCATAACAGACTGACTGCACCGATGCCT
Organism: Petaurus breviceps papuanus; assembly: GCF_028583685.1. Classification (NCBI taxonomy): domain Eukaryota; kingdom Metazoa; phylum Chordata; class Mammalia; order Diprotodontia; family Petauridae; genus Petaurus; species Petaurus breviceps. The sequence goes on from NW_027185720.1 coordinate 12,752,640, forward strand.
CTTGGCAGACACTTATCTGGGTTCAATCAGTTTTCTTTGTCTGTTCTTTGGTTTCTCGATTTCTGTACTTAGGGACTAACCTATGAAAAGCAGCTCTTTCTGGTTAGGGAACCTCTAGGAAAACTGGGTCTTAGGATTACAGCCCTAGAACTAGAGAATGCCTCATCCAATATTCTACAGTCATATAACTCTTCTCCTTTCAGAGGGAGAAAACTGAGACTCCAGAGGGGAAGTGATTTAGCCAAGATTTGGGATTTGAACCCAAGACCTCAGAGTGCAAATCCATCATTTTTTCCCCCGGACCTAATTGCCTCTCTGAGTTGATATTTTTTTTTTCATTGTAATACACTCACCATTCCGAGGTGTCACATCATTTCTATAATATGTATTATTTCCTGCAAAAATGAATCAACATGCATTTTTTAGTTTAACTTAATTATCAACAAACAAGCATTTATTTTCTCTCTGTCCTACATTCCTTCCCAACTGGAAAGAAAAATCCTTCCAACAAATATGCATCACCAAGCAAAACAAACCTCTCACATTGGCCAGTCCTAAAATCCTTCTGTACCCTGGGTCCATTAGTTCTCTGTTGGGAGGTGGGAGGCAGGCTTCATCTCTGGTACTCTGGAACCATGAGGGGTCATTTATTAATCAGTCAGTAAGCATTTACTAAGGACTCAACAACAACAAAGGACATACTACATGTTAGGCAATGTTCTTGGCCTGGATATACAAAGAGAAAAGTTCAATTTTCCCTTATCTAGCAAGGAGAGATAATCACTAGCTGTATAAATATATGTTGTTGGGTCATGTTCAACTCTTCCTGACTTGATTTGGGGTTTTCTTGGCAAAGATATTGCAGTGGTTTGCCATTTCCTTTTTCTGCTTATTTTTCAGATGAGGAAACTGAGGCAAACATGGTGAAGTGACTTGCCCAGGGTCACACATCTAGTAAGTATATGAGGCTAGATTTGAGCTCAGAAAGATGAGCCTTCCTGATTCCAGGTCTGACACCATATCCACTGTGCCTCCCAGCTGCTCTGTACAAATATACAGACCGAGGATAAGTAAGATGGTGGCAGTAGAGTGCTGTATAATGGAGAAAGCTCAAAACGGGGAATGTCTGGCTCCAGGTCCCTCTTCAGGGGCATCCTGACCCTGGGAAAATCCTGCTGCCTGGTAGTACTCTGAGCACCTCTTAAGACTAGAAGCTTCACACATGGTATTGACTTGTTTGATGGAGGGACTTTCCTCTTTCAGGAGCTTCTTTTAACCAAAGAATTCACAGTTCTAGGCTGTAAACTATAAATGAGCAGTTTGGGGGTAGAAAGCACTGGGATGAGGATGGGGGAGGAATCAGGAGAAGTCTCACATGGAAGGGGGCTTTTAAGCTGAGCCTTGAAGGGCATTTTAAAAGACTGCGGTGAGGAAGGGGTGTAGTCCAAGCAGAGATGGGAATTGGAGTGCCCTGTAAGAGGACTGTTGTAAGAAGGCCAGTTTGGCTGAGCAAGAGAAACAGGAAAATTGACAATGTTTCAGTAATTATTACTTGAACTGCACTTGGCAATTTTCAGCAGATTTGATGATAATACTGTGGAAGAAGGGCTGGGTCTGGAGGCAGAGGCTGGAACTCTGGCTCTGCCACTTAGTCTTTCGTGTGACCTTGGGTAATCTCTCTCTGCCTCACTTTCCTGATTTGTAAAATGAGGGGTTTGGTTCCTTTGAACTCCAAAGCTGGGCTCCCATTATCTCTGAACATCAGTTTTCCCATTTGCAAAGTGAAAGAGTTAGACTGGGCCATTTCCAAGGTCCCTTCTGGGGCTAAAGTACACTAAATTGCTTCTCATTTTTAGGCCTCAGTTTCCTAATCTGTAAAATGAGACTGTTGGAATAGATGGTCTCTAAGGGCAGCTAGGTGGTGCAACAGATAGCACTCTGGACTGGGAGTCAGGAAGACCCATCTCTGTGAGTTCAAATCTGGCTTCAGACACTTGCTAGATATGTGACCCTGGACAAGTCACTTTACCCTGTTTGTCCCCATCTATCAAATGAGCTGGAGAAGGAAATGGCAAACCCCAAATGAGGTGAGAGTTGGACACTACTGAAATGGCTTGGCAACCAAGAGGTCTACAAGTTTAGGATTCTATTTCCTATATATACATGTGTATCTGTTGGTGAGTATGGATGGTGTGCACATGTATGAGACAGTGAGGAGTCTGGTCACACAGAGGGCAGGAAAAGGAGAAGAGGGTGATTAGGAAGCACTGACATATTTTAGAGGTTCCTTGAAAGGGAAGGAGTCGAGTCCATTGGGGAGAGCCCATAAGTGGTAATCAGTATTCTTGGATTCCATTGACCCCCATACCTACAGGCAAGATCCCTTCCACCCTCCATGGGTCTCCCAGTTTCTTCACTTGTCCCACCTGCCAAGTACCTTGAGTTCAGATGAAGGAAACAATGGGGGATATGGGGGAAGGAGCTGTGGACCCAGTAGAATAAAAAAAGGAACTTTCAGAAAGAAGAAAAATCGCTGAGCTCATCTAGTCCAAAAACCTCATTTTACTGAGTGGTAAACCAAGACTCAGAGTAATTAGATTACTTGCCCAAGGTCACACAATAGCAGATTAGAGATTCAAACTCAAGCCTCTGACACTCTAGTTGAAGCTCTATCTACTACACCCCTTGACTTTCCTAAGCTGGGCAAAGTTTATAGGGACAGAGAGCAAGGATGGTTGCCAAAGACAGGCTGGAAGGCCGGTGACCCGAGAGTGAGCAGACGTGGCCCAGGGAGTTGGCTGAGGCCAGCTCTTAGTTGTGTGCTGTGTGCACTCCCACTATTATCTTTGCCCCTGGCCCAAGCCTTTGGCTGCCACTGACAAAATATACAAAAACCAGAGGCAGAAAAATTCTGTCTCTTATTAACTTAGAAAAGCTTCTAAATCTTGGGGATGAAGAATGTGGATCAAGAAGCAGGGCAGGGGCTGGGTGTAAACCAAGAGTCATAAAGAAAGGGTGGGGAAGTAGGATTGGATCCTTTTACCTTTGGCTTTGGGGTCAAAGGTAGAGTCTGAAGTCTAACCATGACCCCTTCCAAATCTCCACCTCTTCCTCCTCTTGCTCATACCCCTGGTCTACAGTGCCAAGAAAGTCAGAGGGTGCTGCAATTACCCAATGGTATGGGGTCTGTCAGACTACAAAGAAGAGAGTAGATGGGATGCCAAAATCCAGAGATGGCTCTTTCCTCTCATTTTACAGAGAAGAAAACCAAGGAAAGCATGTTAATGGATTTGGAGTTTGAATACTGGGTCTTGAATCTCCTCTCTAATTGTAACTCTGTGTCAATCACTTGACCTCCTCTGGCCTCAGTTTCTTTATCTGTAAAATGAGGAGGTTGGACAAGATGATCTCTGAGGTCCCTCCCCCCTTGAGATTTGTGATCCTATCATGGAATTTGCTCAAAGTTACATTACCAAACCAACCTAGGTAGCAGATATTGGAATCAGGGCTCTATCTGGTACAAAGGAAGGGGAAGTTGAGGACTTTCCCTTCTTGAAGGGCCCAAGTGGTCCAGGTAGGTCTTGCTGCAAAGCTTCGCTCAGGTGTAACCTCTCACAAAAAACCCTCCCTGAATTCCCTGCTCTCTCCTTTCGTGAAATGACTTGTATTTTCCACTTATTTTCTTACATACCAGAATGCAAGGCAGGGGCTGTTTCATTTTTGTATTTGAATGCCCAGTACTTAGCTGAGTGCCCTACACAGAGCTGTCATGGTTCAGTTGTTTCAGTCCTGTCCGACTCTTTTGTGGACCTCTGCCCACGGCGTTTTCTTGGCAAAGTGTTTCTATCACCCTTATTTTCAAACATACTTCTCCCTGTCTTCTACCCAGAAAGCCATCATTTGTAACAAATAATTTATTCAAGGAAAAGAGGAGGGGGAAGGGTAATTCAACAAAAAAACCCAACACATCATACAGGTCAGACAGTATATGCAATGTCACACACCCATAGTCCCCCACCTCTGCAAAGGAAGGAGGGAGGTACGTTTTTTTTTTTTTCCCATCTCTTCTTTGGGCTTAAACTTGGTCATTAGAACTGTAGTTACTTTTCTGTGAATGTGTCTCCCTAGGAGAATGTAAGCTCTTTGAGGGCAGCGAGTATGTTCAGGTTTAAATTTGTATCCCCTATGGCTAGCACTTGGAAGTATTTAATAAATGTTGGTTGATTCCTTGCTTTTTATGGAAGCAAAAGGCAAGTAGCATCATTGAATCTTGGTGGACACATAGTCCAATGGTTATCTAAGACCACTCTCTCTTCAAAGTTCCTGACCAAGGGCCATCTGCCTTCTGCTCTAGACCCAATTCTCTTGTACCATGATTACTTGTATAAATATCATAGGCTTCAGCTGGAAGAGACCTTAGATCTCATTAAGGTCATGAAAACGCCTTTAATTGGATAATGGGATTGAGCTGCTCCTCAAGTCTCATGCCTATAAAATGCTTTACAGATGAAGAGACTTCAGCCCAGAAAAGTGATGAGTTGCCCAAGGTCACACAAGCAAGAAGGGGCAGGGCCAGATTCAATGCTTTTTGTGCCCTACCTTACCTCATTCTTTTTTTTTCCAGGGGGGAAGGTAGGGCAATTGGAGTTAAGTAACTCGACCAAGGTCACAGGGCTAGTTTTCTGTTAAGTGTCTGAGGTCAGATTTGAACTCAGGTCCTCCTGGCTCCAGGGTGGGTGCTCTATTCACTGAGCCACCTAGCCGCCCAAACCAGCACTTCTTAAACTGTAGATTGACACTTTGTATGGGGTCAACTTTAAGAAGCACTGAAGGGATCCAAAGTGGAAAAAACTTTAAGAAGCCCTGCTCTAGAATATCAATGCTTGTCAATGCGTCAACTGTAAGTTTTTTGAGGGCAGGGACTTTTCATCTTTGAGTCCCTAACACCCAGAACAGGTTCCTGCAGGAGCAGGTTTAAGGTTTTGTTGTGGTGGTTGAATTGAATTATATGGTGGTATGTGTATTACTTGCGGCAAGATAAGTGATCATTAGGGCATGATTATTTCATTTTATGGCAGTAGTGGTCATGAAGGTGTGCTTCTCCTGGCAGTAGGCTGACCTTGAGGAGATAAAACTGGGTTGAGTTGGTTCCTTCTCTGGCGGATGAGTGGTATGTGAGGGATGTAAATGTCAGAACTAGGGTGGATCATTATAGATCATCTAGGTCAAGGGTTCTTAACTTCTTCCTGCTCCTCCTCTTTCTCTTCCACCTGTGCTGGTTTCTCAGTCAGGTAGCTCTCCTCTCTCTCTCTTTTTTGAGGCCCCCCCCCCCCACTAGTTAGGAGGTAGATGGGTTCTCCCTTTTGTGGCAGATTTAGTGCAGATGCCCAATCAGCTTTAGCTTTATCTGAGCTCAGAACTTTTAAGCTCAATGAATCTACCAGCCTCAACCTCCCCAGTTGCAGGGAATACAGGCATGAACCCTGACATCCAGTGAACCCCTTATCATAATGTTTTTAAATTTATAAGACAAAATATGTGGGATTGCAAAGGAAACCAATTTTCTTGAAATAGTTACCAAATTATTTCTAAAAATCCAAATGTACAGATCCTAGGTTAGGAATTGTTGATTCTTGTTCATCTCACTTTAATTTTTCTTTTTTCTTTTTGGGGGGAAATTGGGGTTAAGTGACTTGCCCAAGGTCACATGGCTAGTAAGTGTTAAGTATCTGAGGCCGGATTTGAACTCAGGTCCTCCTGGCTCCAGGGCTGGTGCTCTATTCACTGTGCCACCTAGCCACCCCTCTCTTTAATTTTTCTAATTCTGAGATAGAAAACAACTTAGGTCATGCAGTGAGAGAGTGGCAAAGGGTATGGCGACCATTGCTATACTTTTATAATCTGGCTAATCCCTACGAATATAATCCTTTCAGAGCACTGGAGAAAGTCTAGCTAGACTCATGTATGGAACAAGCAACCCCCAGTCTCTGCTTAGTCCCCAGAGAGATGTGCTTGGGCTCTGTACCCTCCAAAGTGTTTCTCTCTGAGAAACCCTAGTCTTCTCACCCACAGCCACCCCCAAATAGCTCCTATTTGACTAGGGTAACTGAAAAAGCTCTGGGACAACTCATGACCCCTCAGTCATCCATATGGATATTACAATAGGTCCCGGCCCAAGCACCACTTAATGCTTATTTTGGGGGCCCTACAGGCTCAGAGTGAAGGTAAATAGTAACTGTTTCTCTTTTGACCAATAACCCTGAGAGTCTTCCCCTCACCTAATAAAAAATTTATTATTAAAAGGGCCATCCCTTGATCCACTTCTTAAAAAGCCCTCATCACTGAATGGGTGTTGTCTCACTCAAAGTGAGAATGAAAAGAACTTAGCTTAAAAAGGCCAGGGTCTCCCACTTCATCCTTGGCCATCTCCAGTCATCCTAGACCCAGTTGACTCTGGTGGAGAAAGTGAGGCTGGTGACTTTGCCTGGCCCTGCCTCACTTAAATCCAGTTCAGTTGCAAGTTATGCTGTCATCTCCCTGATGTCATTGTCCTCTTCCAGAGTGAAGGACAAATCACAACTTACATCCAGGTGTAACTAGGGTTGGGTCAACACTCATCTTAATGTAAATTCAGGCTTTAGATATTTTGATGATTGGACTAGATGGGGATTGTTTGCCTACAGAATTGATGTGCTGCCTGGAAAAATGAACTGAGTCAGGGGAACGAACATGAGGGCATGGGGAGAAAGATGGACTAGAAGGAAAAGAATCAGGAGGCATTATTATTTGATGCAGACTGAGAGGTAACAAGAAAGGACTATATTAACTTGTGTCTTGGACCTCTTTGACAGTCTCATGATTCCTACCGACACTTTCTCACAAGTGTTTTCAAAGGCATAAAATACATAGGATTAAAAGGAAACCAATTATATTGAATTAGAGTTAACAAAATATAAAAAAGTGGGGAATAGTTAACAGATCTGTAGGTAAAGACCCCATAGTCTAGAAGCCAGTTTGTTAGAAAAGGCTTAAGAGGAGGAAAGAGTCACTTTGCAGAATTGTCAAGTCAGAGAAACGGAGGTCAAAAGAGTGAAGTTAGTGTGTAGGGAGGTCTCTCTGGGTCAATGTCATGGGCTATGTACTAGAAAGGGAGACCAAGTCAAGAGAGAGGTTAAATAGAGCATCAAAGGATAAATAACAACCTAATCTGGGTGTCACATGGCTTCCCAGGGTGTTGTTTCACATTGGAATAATATGTACTTGGGGCAAGGTGGGAAAGATTAGTCTTAGAAATCAAGCTGAAAAAGATCTTGTTTCTTCATTAAAAAGAGAAGTTGACAGAAAAGGGGGAGAAGGGGGATGGATGGAGAAGAGGTAAGGGGAAGAGAGGGAGAAAGAGAGAGAGAGAAAGAGAGAAGAGAAGAGAAGAGAAGAGAAGAGAAGAGAAGAGAAGAGAAGAGAAGAGAAGAGAAGAGAAGAGAAGAGAAGAGAAGAG
>NW_027185720.1:12760144-12768311 GCF_028583685.1 Petaurus breviceps papuanus
AGAAGAGAAGAGAAGAGAAGAGAAGAGAAGAGAAGAGAAGAGAAGAGGGAATTTAACTTTGCCATAAAAATAGCAAGATAGAGAACCAGGAGGTAAACTGGGGACAATTGTCAAAGCCAGATTGAGAAGTTAAACTGTCAGGAAGAAGTGAGTAATAAAAGTTAGCTAACCTTTATATAAGGTTTGCAAGACTCTTATATTTTCTTATTTGGTATAACAATCTGGTGAAGTGATTGCTCCTGCTATCCCCATTTTATAGATAAGGAAGCTGAGGCCGAGAGGATAAGGGACTTGTTAGGATCACACAGCTGGCAGGCATCTGAGGCTGGATTTAAAGTCAGGTCTTGACTACAAGCCCAGTGTTCCAACTGTGCCATATACATATGTATTGTAAACACAATAATATGATATGATATGATATGATATATGCCTATAATTTACCTGCCTAGAAATAGTATGTATTTAGAGAGCTCCACATTGTGAGCTAACTGTGACCAGGTTGACCTTTTTTTTGCAGGGGGGGATGGGGCTGTAGTCCTGAGGAACACATGAATGTTCATGCCTAGTTCTCTGCTTGGATTAACTCATGTCATGCCCAGATATTCTTTGTCTAATTCCTATCTAAACACGTATTGACTAGCCTACTTCCAGTCATGAGTGACTGCAGGACTGATATGTGATAATGTATAGCCTTTTCATTGACTATGAAGTCAGAAGAACGCGTGACTTAGGGTGTACAAAGGCAGATCTGAGGGTACACACAAAGGGGTCACCAGCACATCAATAAGTCTCTTTTTCCTCCCTGGCCATAAGAAAGGCAAGATTGCTGTGAGTCAACAAGTCAGGGAAAGGCAACTGGCCACCTCACCCCATCTAGCCCCAATGTGTCCATGAGCACACAGAGCCTCTGTTGTGTGTATGTGAGTGAGTGAGTGTGTGTGTGTGTGTGTGTGTGTGTATGTGAATTCCTTCCTGGTCTTAAGTGAATTAGTATTCTGAGATGGAAGTAATAATAGTAATAATAACAATAACAATAGTGATGTTTGGTACCCAGGTGCACAAATTCAGGAGATACTGAGGTCCCACTGGTGACTGGAGTGGAGGTCACCAGAGCTGGTAACAGTGGCCACAGGAGCCAGGTGATGATGAAGCAGCAATCTTACCTAGATGTTGATCTTTGGGGCATCACAATATCTGGAGAGTTTTCAGGGGGGCAGCTGAGTGGTCTAGCCCAGCAGTGACTGAGCCTAGCAAGGGCTGAGCCCAGTGGTAGCTGGTATCTTTCCTTTCTCAGCACACAAGCAGGAAAAGAGTTGGGGGTGGAGAGTGGCTACTAAAGCAGTAGCAGTGATGGCTGAGGAAGAACCTGCTGAGAAATGTGAAAAGACATTCATGAAAGGCTGATGGAGATCTTCAGGGCCATGAAGAGAAATAGGCCAGCTTTGTACCATAGGAGGCATCAGCCCTCTAAGCCAAGCTGAGTGCTATGTCAAAGGAGAACTTTATGAGGACCCTATTAAAGGAGAAAGTGGTGCCTGGAAGTACCCCTTGCAACACAAGCACCTTTGTACTTGAGACTTTAAGCCTACTCTTTGCAGGGACATTGTGTGCACAAGAGGGGAGTGTTCCCTGGTTTGAGAGAAACATTTTGCACCAATTCTTCTAACTATATCCTTTTCCATCAATCCTTTTTCTTAAAGCTAATGAAACCCAGCTGGTTGATTAATTATAGGGAGTGCATCTGTGGGGGCTTTAGAGCTACAGTGTTAGAACTTCCAATTCCTCAGGATTAACCCTAAAACTCTCAAGGGATTAATCATCATTGCCCTCTGGGGACCCAGCCTGACAGATTAATGCCCAGTTGAGGAAGTGACCCCAGAGAGGGTTCGACAGAACTAAGGTAGTTGTAATGCTATAGAGAGCTGTCAGGCATGGTGCCTGATTCATAGCAGACACTTTATCATTGTTTGTTGAATTGTGTTGAATCAACTGTTCCTGATTATCCTTTTTTTTAAAAGTCATTTTCAGTCATGTCCAACTCTTTGTGACCCCATTTGGAGTTTTCTTGGCAAAGATATTGGAGTACTTTGTCATTTCCTTCTCTAGCTCATTTTACAGATAAAAAACTGAGGCAAACAAGGTTAAATAACTTGCCCAAGATCACACAGTAAGTAAGACTTACCAGATTTGAACTCAGGAATATGAATGTTCTTCATTCCAGGTCTGGACTCTCTGCACTATGGCACCATCTAGCTGCTTTTGTCATCTCTAACAGAATAAATTCAACTTGTAACTTTCAAAGCTGTCCTGCTTGTTTGTGCTTCCTTCTGATTTTCCTTCTGTTCTCTTCATTTTTTTTTTTCAGAGGGGAGAGAAACCTATTCCAAAGGCTGTTCTTTCTCCTACTTCCTCTTCCTCCCACTCCTATAGAAAAGAAAGAGTAACAGAACCCTTGTAACAAATAGGCATAGTTAAGCAAAACAAGGACCAGCTAGGTGGTACCATAGTGCACAAAGTACCAGGCTTGGAGTCAGACTCATCTTCCTGAGTTCAAATCTGGTCTCAGACACTAGATGTGTGACGCTAGATGTCATTTCACCTTGTTTGCCTCAGTTTCCTTGTTTGTAAAATGAGCTGTAGAAGGAAATGGCAAACCACTCCAGTATCTCTGCCAAGAAAACCCCAAATGGAGATCACAGAAAATTAGACAGGACTGAAATGACTGAGCCACAACAAAGTAAAATATGACCCATCATTGGCCATGTCTCACTCTGCATCTTGTCAGGAGGTGGGTAACATGCTTCATTATCAGCCCTTTGGAATTATGGAGGGTCATCACAATAACCAGAGTTCTTATGTCTTTCAAAATTGTTTGTATTTCCATTGCTGTTGTTATTATATAAATTGTTATTCTCGTTTTGTTCACTCCACTCTGTATCTGTCCATACAAGTCTTCCCAGGTTTCTCCTCTCTTCAATTGATGGGTATCTTCTAAATTTACTTCGTCACTAAGCCCCAGACTTTCTGAAGAGCTCCTGTCAGGGAATTTAAGCTGAAAAGGGACCTTAGATATCACAAGATCATAAATTTAAAATTCAAAGGCATCTGAAAGATATTCATATAGCACTACCTTCTAGGCTTTTCCCTCCAAGCTATAGTCGCATTCACAGTTTAGGGTCCCTACGAGTTGCCTGACTTCTGCCTCAATTTTGGAGGGTTATAGGAGTCACCGTGAGGAGATAAATTTCTTTCTTTCTTTTTTGCTTTTTGGAGAGGGGAAGGTAGGGCAGTTGGGGTTAAGTGACTTGTCCAAGGTCACACAGCTAGCAAGTGTTAAGTGTCTGAGGTCACATTTGAACTCAGGTCCTCCTGACTCCAGGGCCGGTGCTCTATTCACTGTGCCATTTAGCCTTCTCAGGAGCTATATTTCCAACACTGTAACTCACAAGCCCTCATCAGAGCACTTCCCTTTATGAATCAGTTGCTAAACTCAGTACTTTTAGAAAAGGTATTTACTAAGAAAGTATATAACAAGACTTGTTGGTATACACTTTCCTTGCCCTAAGTACTGGGGCAAACTCTACAACAAATACACAGAGGTTTACAGGAAGAGTAAGAGGACACATGTGATGGAGAGGTTACTGATGACTGCTGGAACTTTGGGACCTGCAAGTCCTTGCTTGAGTACATACCCAGCATTCTTTTCTGGTGCAAGGGTTCATAACTCCCTCCTCCAGGGACTAATTTCCCACATCCATTTGTTCCCAGTTTGTCACTTGATCATGGAATTAAGAACTAGAAAGATCATTAGAGATCATATGATCACAGGAGCATAGAATTTAGAGTCTATATGGGTCATAGAATTTAGAGTCTACACTGAGTCAACAGACAAGAGGCGGGATTGAGAATCATATTTGGAAAAATCTGAATTAGTAAAGAATCTGCTCCTCTGATCTTATAGAGAAACAGAGAATCATAGACCCAGGTCATAGAGGCAAGAGCACTCATCCTGCCTAAGATGCTTCCTAGCTGTGTGATTCTGCCAACTTCTCTTGGTCTCAGTTTCCCCATCAATAAAAGGGAATAATAACAGCATCTATTTCACAGGGTTGTTGTGAGGATCTGATAATATAAGAAAGTACTTGACAAGATTTAAAGCACTATATAAGTGTTAGCTAGTGTCATCTTCATTATCATTATTGTGCTAATACTTTAGAACAAAGAATGTCTGAGCTAGAGGGGCCTTAGAACAGGAAATGGCAGAGCTGGGGGGGGGGAGATACACTTAGAACATAGAATGTCAGAACTGGAAAAGACCTTAGAACAGAGAACATCAGAGCTGGCGAAGGGAAGACTTAGAACAGGGAATGGCAGAGCTGGGAGGAGCCTAACCAATCATCTGGTCCAATCCTCTTATTTTACAGGTGAGGAGACTGAAGACCAAGAGAGGGAAAGAGACTTGAACAAGACCATTTGGGAACCAATCCATTTCCCCCTCTGGTGGCTGAGATCAGGCATCTGCCCAGGTCAACGTAGGAAAACCATGCCTTTTCCACTGACTATCCATTTATCTGAGGTTTTGAGCCTTCTCTGTGATGCCTAAATAAATGCCTGGCAGTCAGAGGGAAGGGCATTTTTCAGATTTAAAAGTGTGTGCATTAAAGGGCACCCCCTTGTTGCCCTCAACTCCCCCGCCTGCTGTCCTCCAGGCAACTCCTGACTGGCCTAGTCCTGATTCCCACTCTGCTCTTGGATGGTCACCTCTTTCTGTTCAAAGTCACACACTTTCCCTGTTCAGAACAACCCAGTTTTCCTCACTAAGAAATTACTTTCATCACTATCCCTTCCTCCAACAGGGGATAGGGATTTGGGCAAATCACCTTACCCTGTCTGGATGTCTCACCCAATTTGTCAATGCTTACCATCATGCAGCTGGCTAGCACTGTGGACAGAGCACTTGCTTCAGAGTCCTGCCTTCAAATCCTACCTCGCACACTTGCTAGTTGTGTGGTCCTGGTGAAGTTACTTAATCTCAGTCTCAATTCTCTCACCTGTAAAATGGGTATAATAATAGCACCTCCCACCCAGGGGTATTGGGAGGATAAAAAAAGATAACATCTGTGCTTTGCAACCCCTAAAACACTCTGTAAATGCTAGCTATTAATATCTCTGTTATTTTTCCCCCCCACCAGATATTTTCACAGTTAGAAAGAAGGATTCCCCCAGGGTATTGAAGCAGGTCTGAGGAGGAGGGAGCTATTGCTGGAATGAATGAACACTCTCTGACAATTCTTTGCTCTCTTCCCTAAAAGAGCAGCTCTTGTGGAGGAAAGAGCCTGGGAGCTGGTACCAGAACACCTGGGCACCAGTCCCTGGCCGAGTCACTTAATAGCTATGTGGGCCAGCGGGTGGGTCACCTGACCTCTGTTTCAGTTTCTCATAGGTTCTCATCAGATTCTGAGCTGGAAGAAACCTCCGAGATAATGATGGCTCATTTTTCAATAGGGCTTTCCTCATCAGAGCCCAGAAGGTATCGAATTATCCCCATTGAAGAGGAAAGTGAGAGGCAGAGAGGATAGGGAAATTGCTTATGGCCACAAAGCTATTAAACAGTTGGGTCATCCTTCACACACAGGGCAGTCTTCTGACTTGGAAGTCTGTTTTCTTTCCACCATAGACCACGATCTCACTTTGGGTCTGCAAAATAAACAATTTGGTTTGGATGTCACAAAGGTCTCTCTCAGATCTAAGATGGTATGTTCTAAGGCTCCTTTCTGCTCTAATATTCTATGTTCTAAAGTCTCTTAAGAGTGTATTATTGTTTTTCACTAGAACATCCCCTCTTCCAAAGTGCCTCCCAACTGTGAAATTTTGTTCTAAGGTTCCTTCCATCCATGTCTTATTGGATTCAGTCAAAGGGCCACACTTAAGGACATAGAGGGCAACATGTGGCCTTGAGGCTGCAGGTTCCCCACCCCTGCCACAGAACATTTTTACAGATAACATGAAATGCTTTCACTTGTCTGAATCAGATATATACAGTGTTTTGGCTATGCAATAATTCTTTCCTTCAAAGTACAACTGCTGCCTTTCTTCCTCCCTAGCTCCTGTTCCAATAAATGCACATGGGTGAGATTCTTGTTCAGAAGAACCATCATACTCCATTTGCTCTTTCCCCCACTTCCATCCACTGCCCATAAGATATGCAGAATGAGGGGAACAAAAAACCCTTTTTTCATTTCCATAAGACTTTTGTGCAACTTTTGCATGGAGGATTAGTACTATTTGATTATTGCTTCCCTAGTGAGTTGTCAAGGCTGGGCTGTTCACTAAATTTCCCTCAATGCTATGGTAATTCAAGAACATGTTAAAAGGAGACATGGCTCCACACACTTCTCATGCACCTCAAACACCTCAGTCAGTGTATCGTTCTCCTTTCTTTTGGAGATCATAATGGTTCTAAAGAACTATAATGCTCACATTTTAACGTCACACTCATACAAAATCTCAATAGCTCAAACAGAAGAAAGAAATATATTCCTCCTTGATGTGAAACCCAAGACCACTGAACAGGTCAAGCTGATCATCTTGTACCCAATGCCTTGATATACATTCTTCTCAGAGGCTGGAGTGTCAGGAAATGCTGTCACTCTTTGCTCTCCTTCCAAAAACACATAGCTCAAGCACCATGATGTAATGGAATGATCTAACACCATCCTAAAAGGGTCAGGCTCTTCCTCCTTTCATAGCCTGCCTTTAAGGAGCTTCAGAGAAGATTCTATTTTTTTACTGTTTAAAACACCCTCTATTCTGAAATTTTTCCCAGCTGTAACATTCTGTGTTCTAAGATTTCTTCTACATGTAACATTCTGTTTCATGTTGTCCCATCCGGTGTTCTAAGGTCCTTGTTAAGTTCTACATTCTACGATGTAACAATTCCATCAAGGAGTAACATTCTACATTTTACATTCTAACTGCTTTATTCTCAAGTGAATTGAACATTCTCTGTCTTAAGGCTCCTGCCAGCTTTAACATTTTATCATCTTGTATTGTGGCTAAAGTGTCCTTTCCAGCTCTTTCCTTCTGTGATTTCATCTCTGCCTTTACTTGCCAGGAGCTGCCTGGCACAGAGGCTGAAGACTCCATCCAACCCCCTGGTATGGCCTGAAGGTGATTTGCTGCACACTCAGCCTAGGGAAAGTAGAAATGTTTCAGCCAAATAAAAAAATTCCACTGATGCCATGGAAGTAATGTTGTACGTGTCTGTGGTTTTTTTTTTTTTTTAAGATAATGATGAAACTAAAAGAGTAGATTGCTAAATTAGGTGGGAGGGCGAATGCAAAGGGATACTTCCTTTGGACAATTTTTTTTTTTTTTTGCGGGGGGCGGGGGGGCGGGGGAGAAAGGTCTGTCTTTTAGGGAAGACTTCATGGCCTCGGTGTAAAGATTAGCTTGGAGACCGTTTGACTTTGAGTCCCGGGTGAGGTGGGGGATTGGCTGGCATGTGTCCATCACAGCCAGGATGCCCAAGAGGCAGGCATGAAGACCCCGACCCTAGGACAGAGGCGGGGGAGGCATGGATGAGGGCCCTTTGGGCATCCCTCCTCGCCCCGCTCCCTGCTCCCACCGCCCCCCAGGCCCAGCCAATTCAGCACCCCTCGCTCTGAGTCTCCAGCAAACTACAGCTCCCAGCATCCTCCAGCGCCCAACACCTGCCCAGGCCTCCTCCACTTGGCCTGCAGGGGGAGGGATACAGAAGAGGATCATAGAGAGATGAGGATGGAAGCGGGTGGGGAAGTGCAAGCGGCGGACCGGGAACGGGACCGGGACCGGGACCGGGGGCCCCACGCGCCGCCCCTGGTCCCTTCGAGCGGCCCGGGCCTCGGGGGAACCGCGGCCCGAGCCCCGGGCAGTTGGGGCAAGTGGGTCAGGCTCAACGTGGGGGGCACGATCTTCTTGACCACCCGGCAGACGCTGTGCCGCGAGCAGAAGTCCTTCCTGAGCCGTCTCTGCCAGGGGGAGGAGCTGCAGTCAGACCGGGTAAGGCTGGGCCAGCGGGGCTGCGGGTCCGGGCTCTGCTCACCGTGGGGGCGAGCCTCTGAGAGTGCCCTGGAGAACGAGTGTGTGTGTGTGTGTGTGTGTGTGTGTGTGTGTGTGTGTGTGTGTG
>NW_027185720.1:12768321-12809377 GCF_028583685.1 Petaurus breviceps papuanus
TGTGTGTGTGTGTGTGTGTGTGTGTGTGTGTGTGTGTGTGTGTGTGTTCGGGAGGGACGAGGCGCCTCCTTTCTGCCTCCTCTGTCCACAGCTGGGAGCCCCCCTTCTCCCCTTGCCACCCACCTATCGACCCAGGACAATAACAGAACCCCTCCTCCCTTCCTTTTCACATGAAACCGGAGGCGGGGAATCGTCGGGAAGCCAGGGCTGGGGGCTGGGGTGGGGGTTGGGGGGAGTGGCATGCTATTGCCTTCTCTATGGCAACCCTGTCGCTGGCAGGAGGCCCCAAACCATTTGGGAGAAAGCAGCTCGTTCCTCTCCAAGCTGTTTCCTTCCTCCTTTCCTCCCTCCGGCAGCCGCCCCCACCCCCACCCCATCCTCCCCTCCTCTCCCCCGGAGCTGTTGGGAGGGAGGTACTGAGTGAAAAAGTGAGTAAGTGTGTGTGGGAAGGGGCGGGGGTGCGCGCTGGCCCCTTTCTGGCCTGCCCAGCTCACCCACCAACTCACAAATGCCCGAGCTTGGCTCTCCCCAGTTTTTTCAAGGGGGAGGGATGCGGAGGAGGAGTCAGCCTGGGCCAGTAAGCTGCTACGGAAGATCTCCTGCAAAAGATGGAGTAAGGAAGGCTTCAGTGATGGGACCCGAATCAGGAAGGGACCTTTAAAGAACCGGAGGTCCTGAGTTCGAATTCCACCTCTGAGGCTTGCCACGGGGGTGACGCCTATGCAAGTCATTTCAAAATCTGCCTGGACCTCACCTTCCCAGTCTGGAGAGGATTGCCCTTGGTGGTCTCTGAGGCCCCTTCCAACTCTGAATCAGATTATCCTGGCCACCCACCTCTCTCAGTTTTACAGAAGTGGAAACTGAGTCCTCTCTTGGGAAAATGGCCTGCTCAAGAGCCAGGAATTTGAAACCATATCTGCCCTAGAGGGGGACAGTGGAAAGAACCCGGGACCAGGAGGAACCAGAACATCTGGGCCTTGGTCCAGGCAAAGCAGATGATCATTAACGTTTCCGTGGGCAAATCACTCAACCTCTATGTTTCTGCTTCCTCCTCTGTAAAATGGAAATGCAGGGTGTCCCAAAAGTCTTAGTGTGGTTTTAAGCTTTAGCTAAAGCTTAAACAGCCCCATGCTAATGCCTCCTGTATCCACCCTGGGGCTCCAATGAAATAAGGAATATGTAGGTGAGTAATGGGAAACTACAAATACAGGTGCAGCCTTCCCCCTGGGGATGGAAGTTATGGAAAAATCCTGCCTCTTTTATGTATTGTGTGATCTTGGGCAAGTCACATACTGGCCTCAGTTTCCTTCATCTGTAAAATGAGGAGGCTGGAACCAGCAAGATCTAAGGTGCCTTTCAAGCCCCCACTTTCAATACTTATGCCTTCCCTGGGCCTCCCTGTGAAAAATGTCATCCTACACTCCTCACTTTCATATCCATCCCCTTCTACCCTGACGCTGCCACCACACTAGTCCAGGACTTCCTCACCTCACTTCTGGACTATGGGCATAGCCTGCTGCTTGGCATCTGTCTCAAGTCTCTCCCCATTTCAGTGTATCCTCCATTCAAATGTCACAGCGACCTTTCTAATGTCTAAGTATGCACCCCCCCCATTTATATAGTATATATAATATAATATAATATATATATTCACAGTCAATGAATTGCCATGGCTCCCTATTATTTTCAGGATCAAATATCAAAGCCTTTGTTTGACTTTTCAAGCCCTTCACGGTTGGGCCCCTTCCCACCTTTCCATTCTTCTTACACTTCACTCCCCCATGTGCAATCCAGTGATGTCCACCTGGACGCTCCATCTGCCTCTGACTGTTTTCTCTGGCTGTTCCCCACAGCTGCAATGCTCCATCCCCTAGCTTCCACCCCTGACTTTCCTGGCTTCTTCAGCTCTGCTCTCACCTTCCAGAATAGACCTTTCCCAGGCAGCCTCAATGCCAGTGTCTTTCCTCTCTGATCAGTTCCACTTTGTCCTGTCTGGAGCTTGATTGTGTGTCCTCCATCAGACTGAGAGCTTCCTGAGGGCAGTCTGTCTTTTGCCTTTCTTTGTATTGTACTTGTCGCAGGGGAGGCATTTAAAAATGCTTGCTGGCTGGACTTTGCAGATGGGGAACTGAGACATACTCAGTGTGGAGACCTAGTCTGGACACTGGGTATTACACAAACCAGAAAGATATGGTTCTTGAAGCCCAGGATCCTGGGTCCTAGAGCTGAAAAGGACCTGAGAAATGATCTAGACCATGTTCTCCACTTGACAGATAAGGCTGCTGAGCCCCAGAAAAGAGTAATTATGTGCCTGTGGTAACAAACTAAATTAGGATTGAATCTGACTTCCCACTGTACCACAGTGGTGTGTGTGTGTGTGTGTGTGTGTTTCTGAGAGTGTGCAAATGTGTGGATGTGTGTCTGAGTGTGTGTGAATGTGTGAGTGTGCAAATGTGTGGGTGTGTGTCTGAGTGTGTCTGAATGTGTGTGTGTCTGAGAATGTGCACATGTGTGAGTGTGAGTGTATCAGTGTGCCTGTGATCATGTCACTCTTTTAATAGCACTTTCAGGGGGCAGAGGGAGTTGGAGAATCATGGAGGTGGGAGGGAGGCCAGTTACTTTCCTCATCACATCTTTTTGGCCCCTAGGATGAAACAGGGGCATATCTCATAGACCGGGATCCCACCTACTTTGGCCCAATCCTGAATTTCCTTCGTCATGGCAAGCTTGTTTTGGACAAGGATATGGCTGAAGAGGGTATGTTTCCAGTAGCCCAGAATTATTTCTTGTTTCTGGTTTCCTCCCATGAATACTTGCTCCTGGGCCGCTGCTGTGGCGATTGGCCTTGGGACCCCAGAGCTATAACTAGGAATTTTTGTGCCCCGCTTTGCATATACCTCACCTTGGACAAGTGGAATGAAAGGCAGTTTTACATAAGTGGAGGATGAGGTGTTGCCCTGTAGGGGACAGAAAATTACCATGGGGCTGGGGAAGAAGAAGGGGAGCAACTCTCCAGAGAACTGCAAGAATCGTCTGTGCCTCCTAAATTTGGGACCCACTCACCCTAGCGTCTGTTGGAACCTCTGGCAGCCCAGGGGACCTATCATCCCCTACAAGGGTCAAGAGTTCAAATCCTGGTATTGCTTCTCTGGGCAAGCCCCTCTGATCTGATTTCAGGGTCCTATTTCTAGAGCTCAAAGGGCCTTGGATCCCACAGGCCAGCCTTCTCCTTTTATTGGTAAGGAAACAGAATCTTGCTGAGGAGAAGGGATTTGGCTGATGTTACATAGATAGGGAGTAGCATTGGTGAAATCTGAACCTGGGTCCCCAGACACCCCTCACCTACCCATCCTCATCTGTCCAAAGTGATCCTGAATGCCCTTCCAAACCCTCTGAGCCTGGGGGCCTCAGAGGAAGCCTGGGCCTGGCCTCTTTCACTTCCGTGCTGCTAAGTCCCAGATGAAGCCGCCGTGATGGCACTCCCAGGAGCCCCAGGGCCCTGTGGCACTGTCTGGGGAATGAGAGGCCAGCCACAAAGAGAGGCGCACAAGAGGCCTGCAAGCTTCTGCCTTGGCAGACAGCTTCTCTCCATGCCTCGCTGGGAAGGCAGGAGATGGAGCTGGACCTGGGCCAGGAGCTCACCTGGGCTAGAGGAATGGGCGGGGATAGGGGTGATGGGTGTGGTGGAAGATTTCTTGTTTCCCTCCAATTTCTCTGTTGGTTTAGGACTTGATTTGAAATCTGGGGTGGGGCAGTGATTGATGCCTGCCTCCCTTTTGCTCTGAATCCTGCCTACCCTAGTCATTATTTGGGTAAATTGGCCCTTTCCTGATGTTCCTTAAAGAAGGGGGCTAGGTACCCTACACATAGTAGACAGTGATGTTTTGGGGTGGATTGGATCATGGCTCTCCAACTGGACAGGACCTCAGAGGCCTTCAAGTCTGACCCCCTCTTTTGAAAGAGGAGGCATATGAGACCCAGGGAAATGAGTGACATATCCAAGGTCACACAGCCAGTAAGCATCATCCTCTTCCAGAATCTTAAGACTCAGGCACTTTCTAGGTTTTCTAGTCTAGATTCCTCTTTTGACAGATGAGGAAACTGAGGCCTGGAGATGTGATATTTTAGGTTTTAGAAACAGGGATTTTTAACCTTTTATGGATCCCTTTAGCAGTCTGATGAAACCCACAGATCCCCTCTGAGAATAATGCTTTTAAATAATTGAATGAAATACTATATTTAAATTAGAAGTTAGTGAAAATAAAGATGCAATTTTTTTTTCTCCATCTTAAGTTCACAGGCCTTCTGAAATCTATCCATGGAGTCCCAGATAAAATCCCCTATTTAAAAGTAATGAGGAGTTTAGACACCATATAGTCCAACTCTCATTTTAGAGTGGAGGAAACAGAGGCTTAGAAAGATAAGTGACTTGTCCACAGTCATACATAGTAAGAGCTAGCATTTATCTAGTACTTTGAGATTTCTGAAGCACTTTATAGATAGATAGATAGATAGATAGATATGTATGTATTTTTTTTTCTCATCTGAGCTTTAGGTCTTATTATTATCCTCTTTTACAGGTGGGGAAACTGAGGCAGACAGTGGTTCAATGACATCCAAAATCACCCAGTTATTAGGCATCTAAGGCAGGATTTGAACTCAACTCACATCTTCCTGACTCCAAAGCCAGCACCCTATCCATTGTGCCACCTAGCTGCTCAGCAATAAGTAGCAGAGGTAGATTTGAACACCAGGCTTTTGACTACAAATACAGCATTCCTCCCCTCTTTCCTTCCTGGATTTAGAGGCACAGAACCTGGGTTCAGATCCTGACTTTTCTGCTTGCTAGCTGTGTGATCCTGAGCAAGCCACTTAGTTTCTCTGGGCCTCAGTTTCCTCATCTGTAAAATAAAGGAATTGGACTTGATAACTTCTTCACAGTACCTTCCAGCTCTAAGCCTATGAGCCTTTGTGAGCTGCAGAACCCAGGACAGTCTCCTGAACAGACTCCCTGAGATACCCCAGCATGCCATATTTTAATTACTCTTTATGCAACATTTTTATTTTACAAGCTTTTCTATTGCTTGAAATCTGAATGGTCCCCTCCAAATTACCTCTAAGCAAGCAGATTTCTTCTTAGTATAAGGCAAAATCCCCTAAAGATTGGAGCTGTACAAACACTGGAGGGGTTTCTGAGAAAGGTAGCCAAATCCCTTTTCCTCCTTGGTCCTCAGTTTCCTCATCTGTAAAATGAGGGTGTTGGACTAGAGATTTCTTTCTGTGATCCTATGAAATCACTTTCCCTCTCTGGGCCTCAGTTTCCCCATCTGTAAAATGAGGAGGTTGGACTCTGAGGTCCCTCCCAGCACTAGATCCAGGAATCTTAGGATGATCTTCCTTGCAATCAGTGGCTTATTATCAAACACTCGAACACACACACACACACTCTCTCTCTGTCTCTGTCTCTGTCTCTCTCTGTCTCTCTGTCTCTCTGTCTCTGTCTCTCTCTCTGTCTCTCTCTCTGTCTCTGTCTCTCTCTTTCTCTTTCTCTCTCTCTCTGTGTCTCTCTCTGTCTCTCTGTCTCTGTCTCTGTCTCTCTGTCTCTGTCTCTGTCTCTCTCTCTGTCTCTCTCTCTCTCTGTCTCTGTCTCTCTCTCTCTGTCTCTCTCTCTCTGTCTCTCTTTCACTCTCTCTCATGTACGCAGGCACACTACCTGTGAGTGAGTGTTGGGACAAAGGTACTAATCCCAGAGGGAAAAAATGCAAATGACATCAGACTCTGCCAACCCCTGTTTACAATGCTCTGGACTCCTGGGGGCAGTTGCCTGGGGGTGGTCCCCAACCTCTTGGTCTCAGCACAGAGAGAACCAGCTGGGACTCCTTCATGGGATAAGGAGTTATTGATGCTGAACCACACGGAGAGCTTTTAAGAGGGAGCTGGTGACCACTTGTCAATGACATTGTAAGGAGGCTTCCTATTCAGTTTGGGGATGAGATCCCTTCATAGTGCTGAGATTCTATGTCTGGGCCTTACAACTTACTAGCTGAAAAACTTCCCATTTTCCCCTTCATTTGTCTGACCCTTGGTTTCCTTATCTGCATAATGGGGATAATTATTTTTTAAAATTAATTTATTTTTAGTTTTTAGCATTCATTTCCACAAGATTTAGAGTTCCAGATTTTCTCCCCATCTTTCCCCTCCACCCCACCCAGAGATGGCATGCATTCTCATTACCCCTTTTCCCAGTCTGCCCTCCCTTCTATTCCCACCCCCCATCCCCTTCCCTTCTGTTTTTCTGTAGGAAAATGGGGATGATTCTTGCACTGCCAGCCTCATTCGGGGGTGGGGGTGGGGGGAGTGGTATTAAGAAGGTATCACAGAAATGTGAGTCATCCAAGGATCTCAGAAGCCAGAACTGGGAAAGACCTGAGAGAGACCATCACATCTACGTCTCTCCTTTTACAAAGGAGGAAATTGAGACTCAAGAGGAAATATGACTAACTCAAGGTCACAACTAGTAAACATCAAATGTGGGATTTGAACCCAGACCTCTCTGACTATAGAGTAAGGGTTCTTAACCTGGGGTCTGTGAACTTTTTTTTTAATATTTGAATAACTATATTCCAATATACTTGCTGTCCTCTGTAATCCTATGTATTTTATTTTCTTCATTAAAAAAAATATTCCAGACTGCCATGACTTCCCTGGGAAGGAAAATTGGGGCAGTAGTCACTGATCACTGCCATTTCTTCTTCCAGGGGTCCTGGAGGAAGCTGAATTCTATAACATAGGCCCCTTGATTCGAATCATCAAAGACCGACTAGAGGAAAAGGATTACACGGTGACCCAGGTAGGTCAAGGAAAGAGAGAGATGGAAAGGAGGAGGACCTAAAGTGTGTGTGTGTGTGTGTGTGTGTGTGTGTGTGTGTGTGTTATCCTATCAAAAGGCTTACGTTGTCCATCCTTGGCATGAAAAGCCAGCTTTTAATGGTCTCTGGGAGATCCTTGGTCTATCCAGAGGAGCTGAGTTTCCAGAAAACTAAAGGCCCTTGGCTTGGGAGCCAGGAAATCGGGCTCAAACCTAGTCCTGATTTTACTCTCACCAAAGTCCCCACAGGTAAAGTTTGAGTCGATCAATCAATAAACATTTATTAAGGACCTACGGTGTGCTAGGCACTATGGATGCCAAAAAAGGCAAAAGACAGTCCCTGCCCTCAAGGAGCTTACAATCTAACAAGGTAGACAGCATGCATACAGATATACACAGAACAAACGATATGCAGGATAAATAGGAAATAATTCTAGAGGGAAGGCACTGGGTTAAGAGGGGTTGTGACAGCTGTCTCTCCCTATTTCACAGGCAACATGCTATGAGTAGGAGAATAAAATAGTAGATACTTTCATTCTGGGTTGAGCATTGAGGATAAGAAAACAAAAATTCCTGCCTATCCTAGACGGGGCCACGTGCTTTGGAAGTACAGAGAGCATCTCCTAGATGTGGCAGAGATCTGGGTTCGAGCTCTCAGTCTGCCTCTAGGTAGCAGGGTGGCCTTAGGCAAGTCACTTCTCCTGGGCCTCAATTCTTTCATCTGTAGAAGAGGGAGTTGGATGACTTCTGACATCCCTAGAGCCATGATCCCAAGTGAAATCTTTGGCAAGTTAATTAACCTTCCTGGGCCTCAGTTTCCTCATTTATAAAACAGAGGGGCTAGATTGGATGGTATGTTAGATCCTGCTAGATCCAAGATGGCTCCTGGGAGGAAAGAAATGAGCCCAAATCTCTCTAGGAGAGGTGGAGGTTGAGAGAAATTGGAAGCAACCTCTGGGCTCCAGGGTTTCATTTGGAAGGCAGAGAGTCACTGGAGAAAGGCATTATTCTTCTTTGAGAAAATGACTGTAAAATGCTCTTAGGAACAATGTCCAAAACACGTCTCGTGGACACTGGATTGGAAATCAGATCCTGACTCACAGCCCGGTTCAGCCAGGACCTTGGGCTCTGTGACCTTGGGCAACTCACTGCCCTATCTAGGCCTCAACTTCCTCATCTAGAAAATGGGAACAACGGACCACCCACTACACATAATTGTTCCAATAACTGAGAGAGAAGATGGCCACCATGTTGATGATGGCACTAATGATAGCTGACATTTCCTTGGTGCCATGAGATTTGCAAAGTGCTTTTACATACATAATCTCACTTGAGCTTCATCTGTGGTGCAGGTATTTGGAAGCTGTATTTTATATGTTTATAGGAACATAGACTGTGAGCTAGAAGGTCCTCAGAGGCCATCTGTTCCAGTCTCTTTGTTTTACAGATGAGGAAAGGAAGGCCAGTGTCTTGCCTAAGGCCATACAGTTGTATGTATCAGTGGAATTTGAACCCTCTCCAAATCTTTCTTTTGCACGGTGCTGTCTCCATGTTCTCCTTCTTTCCCTGGGCAAGGACTGCCCTTCTCTATCTCTCTCTGTGCCATCCCATATTATCATTAACGCCTGCTTCTTCTCTCCCCCAGGTGCCCCCTAAGCATGTGTACCGAGTACTGCAATGCCAAGAGGAAGAACTCACTCAGATGGTCTCCACCATGTCTGATGGTTGGAGGTTTGAACAGGTACAGAGGGGCTGGGGAGGGACATTGAGCAAAATGGAAGTGGGTGATAGGTGGAATATGTGTTTTTAGGAATTGAACAGAAAGACCTGAAACTGCCCTCACAGAGTTTACAATCAACTTGGGGAATATGAGGGAGAGAAGGGGAGAGAGCTAGCTGAGATGGGTGATAGTTGAATGAATATATGTATGAGAGATGAACGGATGGACAAATGACTAGATGAATGAATGGATGAATGGCTAGATAGATGATTGATAGATAAATAGGATACATGAAAGACAGGTGAATGGATATGATATATATAATAGACAAATAGATGATAGATAGACAAACAGACAGACAGACAGATGTAATAGAAAGTACAGTATGATAAAGGCAAGGCCTATAAAAAGTGTTATAAGGATTATGAGGAGAGAAAGCTTACTACGGACTGTAGTGACACTTATACTTCTGGTCTTGTTGGGTTGTGTGGGATAAGTAAATAATAACAGGACTTAGAATGGGTAGTGGCAGTCTCATTGTTATCCTTACCTGAAACTTTTCCATGCTTTTCCTTCCTAGCTGGTGAACATCGGGTCCTCCTATAATTATGGGAATGAGGACCAGGCAGAATTCTTGTGTGTTGTCTCCAAGGAGCTGTACAACTCTCCCAATGGACTGAGTTCAGAACCCAGCCGGAAAGCCAAGGTGAGACCCAGATTACAGGTTAACTCTTCTGCCCCACTGAGTTTCTCCTCCTCTTCCCCTTCTCCTGGCTTGCCATTCCTGTTTCTTCTGTCTTTACCCTTCCTGCTCTGGCATCCATAATGCTCCATATTCACAGACATCCCATCCCATGCTGTGCTCCTGTCTGTGAGTGAATCCAAATTAAGCAGACTCAGTAAAGGGTAGTTGTTGGGTGGAAGCTTGGGAAGGTTTTACAGAGGTTTTGGTGAGTGTAGACTCCTTTTCTGGGCTGAGTGTTAGGCTCCCAGGGGACTTGGAAGGGACCTCACCACACCCCAAGAGATTTGATGTGGCCTGGACTCTAACCACAAGGAGACATGGCATTATGAACCGGTCTTGGTCTCAACTCAGGACTATGAGCACTCAGTAGAGTTGGGTTTTAGATCCCTTTCTCCTTCTAACTCCCAAGGTGAGTAAATCGTTTCAACTCTCAGGCTTTCCGTTTCTTTATTAGATTTTGGTCCCTGGCATTTTCTGGTTCTGTTAGATGGATGAGAGCCTATAAAGATAGTCTTATCATGGCCACAAAGATCCCCTTGGCCTAGTTATGGCTTCCTAGGTGAAGGGTTGAAAGTCTGTCAGGAGTGAACTAACACCTGCATAATTGAGTCTTTTACCTTCCTAAGCAGCCCTTGCTGGTTGGGTGACATTAAATGGACCCTCAGGGAAGTGCTGGCTGGCTGGGGATGCCTTTGCCTCACCCCAGCATGAGCACCTGCCTTGGGGAAGCCAGCCCTCTTCTTTATATGATGGAAACAGCTTCCTCTTCTCTGCTGGGTCCAAGCTTTTGTGTGGCTCTCCAGCTAGTCCTAGAAGCTGAACCCAAGAGGCCATCTGACTTTTTCTGGAAGCCTCTGGGTGGTGGTGGCATTTATCTGGATTCTGGAGGAGGGGAACAGTGTTAGAGAACCCTGGTTAAAAAGGCTTAGTTGAGATGGTGCATAAGGGCTGATGAATTCCAGTGGGAAGACAGGCTGACCCTGTCATATCTAAAGCAGACTCTTAGTAAGGGGAGGAGTTTTGGAAGGAGGGAGATGGCTGTGTGCTCTTCCTGTCGGTGGACTGGTCTCCTATGAAGTAGAGGTCTTTTGTCTGTCCGTCTGCCCCTATTGTAATCTCTCTCATGCTCCCTTGCAATAATGTCCTTTGTGGTTTTTAAAGCCTTGGCAATTATGTGCCTACCAATTTATTGGTTCCAATAAATTAGAGCTGTCCTCAAGGAGAATGAGCTGTTTTGTGAAATAGGGAGTTCCCCATCCTTGGGGGAGGTGGGGAGATCTGTCAAAGGATGAATGGAGGATCATAGATTTAGATCTAGCATTCAACTTAGAGGCCCTCTAAAACCCCACCCTCCCATTTTACAGATGAGGAAACTGAGGCTAAGGGACTATTATAGGATCATGGATTTTGAGCTGGAAGGGACCTCTGAGGCCATCTAGTCCAGGTTAACTCAGGATCTGTAAATATGTTTTTAAAAAAATATTTTGAACACCAAAAAATCCGTATCATTGGATTCCCTTGTAATTTTATGTATTTTATTTTCTGCATTTCAAAACATCATTCTGAGAAGGGGACTATATATGTCACCGGAATGTCAAATGGGTCCATGACACACAAAAAGTCTAAGATGAGGAAACTGAGGCCCTGGTGTCACACAGCTAGTAAATGTCTGAGGAGGTATTTGAACTCAGGCCTTCCTGACTCCAAATTTTGCACCATCTACCACTCTCCAGTGCCTGCTGAGGCAGAGTGGGAAAAGGGATGTCAAGCAATGGTAAAAACTTGAAGCCAGGGGGTAGAGGACCAGGTTTGGGTGTGACTTCTGCTACTTGCTATTCAGGTGACCTTGGAAAGTTCCATTTCCTTTCCAGGTTCTCTTGTTTCCTCCTGTGTAGGATGTGAGGATCTGATTAGATCTGAGTCGTTCTGGAGACAGCCGATTGTTAACATTTCAATATGAGCATTTTCACCTCAAGAATCCAGAAGTGCTCGATTTATAGTCTGTTAATTGTCCAGACTTAAGAAAGTGATAGAGAAAATGTTATTAATGCTAATTAATTGTCAGGTAAATGTCCCCCTACACACAACATTGACCAGCATGCTTCTAGGTTACACAGTCCAAATGAACCTCTAAGGCCCTTTCTCAAGGTCTCTGGGATTTTGACCCTACTTAGATGGATCCGAAGAAATCACCTAATCCACCCTACACATCCCTTATTTTACAGATGAGGAAAACTGAGGTCACAGAGGGAAAAGCATTTATTAAATGCCTGCTGTATGACTATTAAGGTGCTAAGCTGGGGCAGGGCTGGAATTTGAACCTTAAGTGTATCTTTCCTGAGGACAGTGCCAAGGAATGCCAGGCACAGTGGTGTGGGCACCAGATGCCCAGGTGTACCAGGAAGCCAGGTTTTCTTTGATTTCCTCCATCTCCTTATCACAGAGGGAGAAAGACTGAGTAGGGGTCTGGGGAATAAGTCCCTTTCTAGCCCTGGTTATGTGTGTGTGAAGGTTGGCGGGGTGCCCATCCTCTCCTACCAACCCCCACCCTTATCCCAGGCATGCCTTTATCTTCTCTTAAAGTATTAGGAGAGTGAGATGGAATGGCGAATAGAACCCTGGAGCTACACTCAGGAAGACCTGAGTTAAAATGCAGTCTCAGACACTGACTAGTTGTGTGACCCTGGGCAAGTCACGCAACCTCTGTTTGCCTCAGTTCCTTCATCTGTAAAAAAGGAATAATAATAGCACCTGCTTCCCAAGGTTGTTATGAAGATCAAATGAGATAATATTTTTAAAGCACTTAGCAAAAATTAAAGCTTTTAGTGCTAGTTATTATTATTAGTATTAATAAATCCAAATTTTCATCATAGTATTACAATATTTGCATATTATTATTTTACATAAAATAGTATAATACTGTGTTAGTGTTATTATAATTCTGTAGGAGTGGCTAGGTGGCACAGTGGATGGAAAGCTGGTCTTGGAGTTAGGAAGACCTGAGTTTAAATTTGGCCTCAGACACTTACTAGATGTGTGATCCTGGACAAGTCATTTAATGCTATTTGTCTCAGTTTCCTCATTTGTAAAATGAGCTGGAGAAGGAAATGGCAAACCACTGAAGTATCTTTGCCAGGAAAATCCCAGATGGTGTTAGGAAGAGTCAGATACAACTAAAAAATGACCAAATGACAGCATTACATAAATTCTAATTATTATACTATTTACATAGTATAATAATATATTCATCATAATTATGATATTTATATTATTAGGATTATAGAAATTATATTTATAAGTATTTAAATTATAATATTTATACTACTTCTTTGATGCAATTATATGTACTATAAGATTTACATTATATATTAGAATTCTATGAAATATAATATCACGATATTATGTAATAGATTATAATCTATTAAATCTTTAAAAATCTAAATTTTAAATGAACCTGCTATGGCATTGGTATTAGGTAAGGGCCTCCTTCTACTCATGCACATCGGCCACATATATTCCTAGAGAATTACCTGGAACACCGAAGAGTTAAGTGACTTGCCCAGGGTCACACAGCCAGTATGATTCAGAGGTAGGATCTGGTCCTTCCAGGCTTAGAAGCTAGTTCTCCACCCACAGTCCCACAATGCCATGCTGCCTCCTCTCCTGGAAAAGTATAAAAGGATGGGCTGTCCCGGAAAGAGCCCTGGATTTGGGGTCAGGGGCCCTGGGTTCAAACCTTCACCCCTTTCCCATGGGTCTGGTTGGCCCTCGCTCTGAATCTTTTGGTCTTTCTCTTCCTCAGATGACTCAGAAGGTCCCTTCCCATCTCAAAGTCCTGTATTTCAGGTTGATTCTAAAGACTGGAACCCACAGAAGTGGGTGGAAGAAGTGACATGCGCCTTTGTTTCAGAATTGGAGGACCTCAGATCCTGGCTCTGCTCTTTCCTCCCCATCTCTCTGACCGTGGGCCAGTCCCCTGAGCCTCAGTTTCCTCCTCTGTCAAACAAAGGGGCTGGACTAGACTGAAGTCCCTTCTACCTCTACAGTCCTATGTGCTCTCTAGGCCTCAGTTTCCCTATTTATAAAATGAAAGAATTGGACTGAATGACCTTTCAGTTTGCCCTCTCAGTGCCTCAGTTTCTGCCTCTGTCCAAGGGGCTTCGGCTAGCTGGCCTCTCCAGCTCAGAATCCTCCGATTCCCTCTGACTGATCCTTTTTCTCTGACCCTGAGGGACCCCCTAACGCACGTCTAGGCTGGGTGTGGGGGGAGAAGAGGCAGCTGTGCTCCCTGCCTCCCCTCCCCCCGGAGCTTTCGAAGGCTCCCGCTAGGAGCGTGAGATGGGGCAGCCCCCGCGCTCGGGAGCCGCGCTCTCCCACATTTCAAGTGTCTCCACTCTTTCTTCCCTGGGTCCGGCCGGCTGGGACACAGAGCACGGAGGAGGAACTGGAGGAGGAAGAGCGACAGGAGGAGGAGGAGGAGGAGGAGGAGGATGAGGAGGAGGTGGTGCAGGTGGATGAGGTGCAGGTGGAACCCGAGGCAGATTCGGACGAGAAAGGTGCAGCAACCCCCTGAGGAAATGATTTTAGTAAAAGCCTGAGCGTAAAGCCACCTGTCCCTTCTGGTGAGAGTCCATCGGAGGCACCGCCGAGCTGTGCTGGGGGCCGGGGGGTGCCGGGTACTAGCCCTCGGCAGCTCAGCCCCTGCCGCCGGGCTCTGCTCATAACCACCCCTTCTCTTGCTTTTGTTTCTGTTTCTTTTTGCAGCGCAGCTGGCTCGGGATCCTGCTCATTCTCTCCCCTTCTCGCCGTCTCATCTTCCTCCGCTTCCTCCTCTTCCTCCTTCTGAAGGGTCCATCTCATCTTCACCCACTTCCGCCTCCTCCTGGATCTCATCTGCCCCCTGCTTCCTCTCCCTCACCTCTTGCCCCTGTTTCCTCTCTTCCTACTCCCCGCTCCTGAGGGGCGCCCACACCGTCAGTGCTCCCCCAGGGCAGGGTTCCCCCAACCTCGACGTTCAGGGCAGCTCAGTGTAATCCCAAAGCATGGGATTTGGGGTCAGAACATCTGGGTTCCAATTCTGGCTCTGAAAAATGGAGTTGGGCTAGATGACCTCCAAGGCCCCTTTGGTCTCCAAATCTAGAATCCTATGGACTCAGGCATGTCTATTTCCCTCTCTGAGCCTCAGTCTCTTCACCTGCCCAGTAAGTGGGTTGAACTAGATCACTTCTCCTGGATTTTGCCACTCTAGAGTCTTCCTCATCCTGGCTGCTTCCACACGTTCTAGAGAGGAATCTGGACTCCACCACTTTGCCCAGGGACTCTGCTCTGTGAACTGCGCCCCCCTGGGTCCTCCTTCTCCCCAGGTCACTTCTCTTCCTTTCAGGTTTCTCTCCATACCCTCCCAAGCCTGAGGTTGAGCCCGGTTTAAGAGACTCCTGTCCTTCCCCTCTTCTGCAGAGCTCCCAATTCCTGATTGGACTGCCATGGGGGTGTGAGAGGAAGGGGGTTTACCTTCTGTTCCTTTTGACTACAGCTAAGCATTTTGGGGGAGGGACTTTTAAAAATTATTATTATTATTATTATTTGCTTTTTGGAGGGGGCAAGATAGGGCAATTGGGGTTAAGTGACTTGCCCAAGGTGACGCAGATAGTTTTTTTGTGTTAAGACTGAGGCCAAATTTGAACTCAGGTCCTTGTGACTCCAGGGCAGGTGCTCTCTTCACTGCGACACCTAGCCGCCCCGGGGACTTTTTTTTTTTTTAATTTTCTCGGTGCATCTCAACGGTGGTCTGGGGTTTCAAGATATGAGAGGAGAATGAAGGTGGGGCCGGGCGGGTGGGGTGGGGGAGTAGAGACCTGAACACACTTGCCCAGACATGGCAGGGCCCAGATAAGAGGGAGAGAAGAGAGAATAATGGTGAGAAGAGAGACCCAACAATCAGGGTGGCTCCAGGTCCTGGGGCTTCCTCTCACAAGCTTCCCAGAAACCATCATCATGTCTTCTCCTGGCCCTGGGCATTGGCCTCCATTTGGGACATCCTGTCTTGGGGAGAGAATGAGATTCTTTATCCAGTCTCCTCAGACTAAGGCTGCCCTCAGCTCAGTGTCGCTGATCCTGGCAGCCTGAGGCCTTGAACGGAATGAAGACAAGGTCCTAATTCCCTGGTGGGAAAGGCAATGAATTTGGTTTCGGGGGCCTGGGTTTGAATCCCTGCCCTTGGCCAGACCACAAGCCAAGTCAGTTTTGACTGTGGGCAAGGTGCTTCCCCTCTTGGGGACTCTATAGCTCCATCTGCAAAGGGAGGGCAATGATTGGACTCCTAGGGCTAACAGGCATGGCTTTCTTCCCTCGGACTTGGAAGGGTAGTTGTTTTCCTTGGCTCGGGGCCCCAGAGCCTGATCTACATAAGAAAAGAGGCCCGTGCTAGGGGGTGGAGATGGGGGGGAAGGGAGATGAAAGGGAGGGGAGATGAAAGGGAGGGGACATGAAGAGATGGGACTCCTTCCAGCCTCTTCATTCTTTCATTCCTGGGGCAGAGGCTGGAATCCGTGGGCTCTAGCCCAGCTTTCCGCCTATCTCCCCCACATTTCCATCCTCGGCCTGATACCTGCGCTTCTCCGAGACAATGAATGTGACTTACCTGCTGTCTTCTCTCTCTCTCCCTCTCTCCATTTCTATCTCCTATTCTCCACCACCAACCTGGCCTCCTTGCGCCCTCCTCCCTGCCCTTACTCCTGCACGTCCCCACTCACTCCCCACCCCTCCTCCCATCCTCTGTCTCCCAACCCCTCTTATCTTTTAGCTGTTACAAGCCAGAGGCTCCCAGATGTGAGAACATTGATCATCTTCCGGGAATTTTTGTTTTCTGTTCTGAAATCTTTATTTTTATACTGTGGCCTGTGGCAGCATTCCTGGGCCGAAGCAGATTGCCCCCGCAGTTACCCTCACCCCTGTCCCTTCCAGGCACTCTCTCTGGTTCCCTCCCCCCCCCCCCAAACACAGGAAATGGCACAATGTGTTCACACTGGTTGGTCAGACTGGGGTGGGGGCAATTGAGTTGCGATTTTTACATTTCAGCAGTGCTGACTTGAGGGAAGATACTCAGGCTTCTGGCCAGGGGGCCGTCTCCCCTTCCTCTGGGAAATATGATGAAATAGTGTTTGGTTTTCAGGGCCCACGACTCCTTCCCAGTACTGTCCCACTCATCAGAGAGGAAAAGTATGAGGTAACCTCTCTGAGGTGGGCTCAGTAACATCACCTCTGGCCTTTAGTGTCCTTGCCTGTAAACTGGGGCTGCTAACTTTTGCCTTGCCTACCTCACAGGGCTGTTGTGAGGATGGAATGAGCTGATAATGTATGAAAATACTCAGAGAAACTATTGATGCAAGCTGTTTTCATGGCCTATCCCAAGGGGACTGGCTTTTTTTCCCCAAAAAAATGTTGCTCAGGGAGACAATGGTATTTACCTCCAAGGAATAAGTCATTAATGGTGGAGTTTCAGGGCTTGGTGAGAAGACATCTGGATGGAGGACAAACCTCAGAAATAAAGACAGATCTGTCCTGGGGTTCTCCTCATCTTCCTTCCCTTCTACTGATAGCTTTCACAGTGGTACCCTGTGATAGAAAAGTAGGGGGGAGAACCATGCTACCCTCTGCAGAACCCAGCCTCTGCCCACCAGTTCAGCTTTGTGGATTTTAGCCGCCCACTGACATATCAAACTGACCCTTTTCTGGTTCTGTCTGCAATGCTCCCCTCTCCTGTGACTGCCCTCCTCCATCAGACTGTTCCAGTTAGGAGAAAGAAGACCAGGTTAGCCTACCTTGGGTGCCCTTGAAGGAGGGTGAAGGAAGACAACCCTCATCCTGACCCTCAGAATTGGGGTGTGGGGTTGAATCAGTGAGAGTGTGACCCTAGAGAGATGCCCTTCTGTATCCTGGGGACTGAATGGTGGGCTTCACAACTGTGTTGGATGCAGCCTTGTTAATAAAGCCTTGATAGAAACCTCAGGCTCCTCTGACTCCCTTTTCTGCTGGGGAGGGATCAGGGCAGGGAGAGGAAAGGAGACTGCCTGGTTTCAAATACCAGTTCTCGCATTGCTTGGGGAATCTTGGACCCTTTCCTCTCTCTGGCCTTCCACATCTGTCCAGTGAGGGGACAGGACTAGAGACCCAAGATGCCATCTAATTCATTCCCCTCCCTGGACAGATGGGGAAACCAGGGCCTAGAGCATGGCAACTCGCCCAAGGTTATGCCAGAGGAAAGTGGAAGGGCTGGGATTGAAGGCTCAGGCTGCAGACCCAGGGTCCTTTCCATTATAACACCATGCCCAGCTTTCCATTCTGTGATCCTTGGACTCGGCAGGGTGAGTGGGCATTTTCCCAGTGATGGTGGTGGAACCTCCCTGTTCCTTTGGGAGAGAAGGGGCAGGGGAGAGGGAGGGACCTGGGCTCATGGCTCCTGACCTTGTTTGCGCTTCTAGGGCTCACAGGGCTGGGAATAGTTTGATCCTTCTGCCATGTTTTAAGGTTGTTCCCTCAATGATTCCCTGTTAAGCAGAAGAATGAGGGGGAAGAATTCCAAGGCTAGTCAGCGGGAACACTGGTGATCCACATATTTTGGATCCTGCCCCAGCATTTCTCAGGTCATCGGGTTGATGCTTTGGCATGGCAGCACATTTGAATATTGGATTTTGAGTTAGCAGAACCCAAAGTTCCAATCCTACCTGTGTGACCCTCGGTGAGTCACTTCCCTCTGCTCAGTTTCCTTCCAATTAAACAAGCACTTATTAAACGCCTATATATCATGCCTAGGTATTAGGCACTGAGAAATAAAGAAATCGGAAAGAAGTTTATATTCCATCCTCTATAAAGTGATGGAGTGGAGCAAGATCTGCCCCACCCTTCTTCCTTGCTCTAAATTCAGTCTAGGGTCCTATAATTTTGGAGAGAAGAGGGGACAGATGGAAACTGGACACAGTGGGCTTTTAAATCAGATTTATTCTGGGCCAAGTTTCAGAGGGTGACTTTCCTTATGCCTCCCCCTGGTCATGGAGACAATGAGAACTGGAGGGGCAGAGAAGAATGGAGAGAAGGTTTGGGGTGCCAGATGTCCAGGTGAGGGGCAGGGAGATGGAGGAAAGCTTCAGGACTATGAAGCCTCTTCCTCTTTGGCTTGTAAAAAATCCCTGAAAGTTAGAATGGGAGCTGGAGCTCCTTTAATAGCTGTGGGTGTGAAGTCCCTATCCCCAGCTCCCCTGGCATCGTTGCCCCCAGAAGTGTGGAGGCTTATGGAAGCCCCCATCCTGTCACATCCAAAAGCAGGGGCTTGTTCTTGGAAAGCTGTTGGTTTTGACATTGACTAAGAGGAAGGAGGCTCTCTGGACTCTTTTGTCTCAGGGGGAACCCTCTGGGACTTCAGCTTCTTCCTGCTGCACGTCCAGAGAAAAATACCCATTCAGTGGGATCTGCCAAAGAATTCTAGGCTGGGGTGGCCTCTGAGAGCTGATGAAGGATCAAGGCCCAAAGTTGGAAGAGAGGAAAGGGAAGTAGGGCAGGGATCATCACCAGCCTGCTGCACCTTTGGAGAGGATG
Organism: Petaurus breviceps papuanus; assembly: GCF_028583685.1. Lineage (NCBI taxonomy): Eukaryota > Metazoa > Chordata > Mammalia > Diprotodontia > Petauridae > Petaurus > Petaurus breviceps. Next base: position 12,787,246 of record NW_027185720.1, read on the forward strand.
TTGCCTGAGGGCATTTGGAGGGAAGATGCCTTCACCACCCAGATGTCACTAGAGCCTGGCCAGGTCAATTCCAAAGCCAGGTCACAGTTTTGCATTCCTTGTGCTGGGGCAAGGAAGCAGGTCAGGAGAGTCTCTCAAAAGAGCAGAGCAGTAAGGGGTGTAGAACAAAGTAGATGGCCTCAGCCCCACCCCTCCCTGGAAAAACCCCAGTTCTCCCACCAGCTGTGGAAAGCCCCCACAGCCCTCCAGAGAGGAGAGGCAGAGCCAGTCAAAGGAGGGCTTCTGAGCTTTTGGGTGGGCTCTAGGCTGATGGGCGGCCCAGAGCTGATCCAGACAGATGCAGAATCTTCAGGACAGAGTCTGTTGAATCCAGCCCATCACTTGCGTGATTCTGGTATAGACTCCGAAGTAGTTGGGTCTGCCACACCCCAGGCCCCAGCTCACCAAACCTGCCAGGAACCACCGGCCACTGGATTCCTTGCAAACCAACGGACCTCCTGAGTCACCCTAGTGGGAAGAAACCATCAAGATCAAGAAGCATTAGCTTAGACTCACCCATGGGTTCTGGGTGCTAGAAGATTAATGTTTCTAGCTAACGTGTACAATGCTTTGAGATTTAGAGAAGACCTTACATGTTTTTTCACTTTATATATATTATTAAGTGTATGTAGGTATGTCACATATTTTCAAATATAATATTAAAACGGGGCTGTACTCTACCTGGCAGGGTTGAAAGAGATTAGGATTTGTAGTCAGGGGACTTTTTGGGTTTGAGCCCCAGTTCAGATACTACCTGTATTGACCTTAAGTCGATCACTTCTCTGGGAGATGATTCACTCATCTGTAATATGAGGGAGTTGGGTCTAAAGCTGGAAGAATCCACCCCCTTCCTTTTACACAAGATGGAATCAAAGGTTCAGAGAGAAGGGTCACTGCCTGGACCACTAGGAAAGCCTTCCTTCCTAGGACGCTATCAGAAGAGCAGCTTTCTCTCCAGATCTCAGATAGATCTGTGGTGAGGGAGTTACAATCTGTGGTATTGTAAGCCTTCATTCTCCTCCCTTTTGCTGCCATGAGGGGGGAATAGATCAGGAAATAGAGGTGAACTCCATATTGGGAGTCAAGTGACAAGAGATTTAGGGTTGGAAGGGTGACGTGCTCCAACATCCTCATTTTGCAGATGAGACAATGGACACCCAGAGAAGAGAAAGTGACTTGTTCATGGTCACGCAGTACCAGAAGCATGATTCGAACCCAGGTCTTTTAATTACAAAAGTCCAGTGCTTAGTATCCCATTAAGATTCCTGCCATCTCTAAATCAATGATTCTGTGAACCTGTGGGTGCCTGCCTTGGTGTGGAGGGGCCCCATCACCTGGCAGGCATCCTTCTTGCCCTTTCGATGACCGGCACACAGCATCCGAGGGGTAACGTGGTAACGGTAAGCTTCGTTGCACAGGTCCTGCTGGATCAGCTCCACGTCCACTTTCTGGAGGGTGTTGCTGGAGGGACCTGCCAGGTGGGGCATCAGGGAGAGGAGTGAGAAGGAGCTAAGACCCATTGAGATTTCCTACCTTGCTTGCTTCCCCTCACTTAAGTTTTCTCTGGACTCCCAGTCTTGGGGGAGCACCATGAAAGAGTATCAGGGCTGGAGGCAGAGGCCCTGGGTTCAGGTCTTGGTTCTTATATTTATTACCTGCATGATCTTGGGAAAATCACTTACCTTCCCTTGGGCTTCAGTTTCCTTATTTGTGAAATGAGGGGTTTGGCCTGGATGGCCTTTGAGGTGCCTTCTAACTCTGAATTACTTATCAAATGATCCTGTGAGTCCCCCTCTCTGGGCCTCAGTTTCCTTTTTTGTGAAATAAAGGGGTTGGATTCCATGGCCTCTAAGGTCCCTTCTGGCCTCAATCTGGGCTCCAATGATACTCTGGCCTCCACATTTTCTCTAGTCTGGTCACCTTAGGAGTAGGACATTTGAAACCCACCCTTCAGCACATGGGTATCAGTACAGAGGGTCCCATTTAGGTCCTCCCCTTCCTGACAGATACCTACCTCCTTCTTGAAGCGCCCCCCAGCCTGTGATCCAGCAGTGGAGGCCAGGTTGGAAAAAGTGGGATGGGGCAGGCAGACAGATGGGCATTATCAGAGCCGAACGGACCACAGGGTGATCCAGCCTCAACAGGGCCACGTCATAGTCATGGCTGTCCTCCTCGTAGTAGGGATGAAGGAGTAGGCGGCTGACCTTGAAGGATACCCCACCAGGCCAGCGAGCGTTGTGGTGGATCCTGCCCAGGAAGACAGTCCAGACGGATGGGGAGGCCATGCTAGGGGCCGGGTGCGGGGGAGAAGACTTGATTATTGCCCTTATGATGATTCCTCCCACCAGCCAAGTGACCCATCCAGCCAAGCACCCAGCACAATGTCTGGTATACAGTAGGTACTTAATGCATGCTTGCTGATTTGGTTGATTTATATTACCCATGCCTACCATAATATGTGGCAAAGAGTTGGGACTTTAGTGCTTATGGATTTCTGGATCAATCACTTGTTGCCGCTTTACTGGCTTGGAACCCTGATCCTTTTCTCTACCAACTTGTCCCCCTTTCTCCCTTAACACCATTCTCTAAGATCTCCCCACTAGAAACTTTTCCTGATCAACCGCATCCAAGTTCTATGAATCATTCACTCATCAAACACTTCTTAAATGCCTACTCCACAGTAGTCACTGTAGACTCAAGGACAACCTTGAAAGTCCCTCCCCTCAAGGAGCTTACGTTCTAGAAGGGAAGAAGTGTACCCAGGATGTATGTTGGGACTTGCAATCAGGAGCCCCCTTCCAGAATCAGGATTTTGACACATTTTTGGTCTGGGTAAGTCATTGACCAATCTGAGTATTAATTTCCTCATCTGTAAAATGGGGGTATGATAGCATCTCCCAGAGTTGTGTGGGAATCCAAGGAGCTCATTGTGAACCTGTGCTCTGTAATCCTTAAAGGGATATGGACTAGATTTGGGATTTCATTGATAAAAGGGAATTTCCATATGAAGAAACTGCTTCTGCCAACGCAGATGGGCAACTTCTTCCCAATTTACCATCTTAAAGAGTTCTCTAAAGCAGTGATAGGTTAAGGCACAGCATTTCTATGTGGATTTCCTTCTCACTCTTCTTTGAAGACAGGTAGAAAGCACCCTGGCCTTGAAATTGATGCCTCACTCTTCCTACCTGAGTGACCTTTCTCTGAGCCTCAGTGGTCTCATTTATAAAAAGATCCAGATGGACCAGATCACTGACAGGGGGCCCAATAGCTACAAATCTCATGGGAATGTGATCCAAAGGCTTTTTGGATCCATAGAGTCCTATACAAATGTTAGAGAATTAGAAATTTGCAGTTGGAAGGTCCAGAACTCAGGGACCATCTTTTCCATCCAGCTCCTGTGAAGCAATGTCTTCTACAGCATCATTGACAAACTGCCATTCAGACTCTGTTTGGAGACCTCCCACGACAGGAAACTCACTACCTCCACTGGTAATGCATTTCGCTTTGGAATAGCTGCCATTGTTAGGGAGTTTTCCTTATTTCAAGCTACCAGCTCCTAAGCTTCTTCCCCTGGTACCAAGCACCAGGCTCTGATTGTAGTCAACACTGACAGAGAGAATAGTAACTAGTAATTTTGTTACCCAGTGCCAGGAAATCTATTTTTTATTTAACAATGTGGGAAAAAAAGATTTTTTTGACCAGCCCCTTGAATTTTGTGGGTATATATTTAAAAAACCGGTGAGGAAAATTATACCGGAAGTAGTTGACTAATTTAAGCAGAGGGAGACTTAGTACTGTGGCTAGAGTACTTGTCAGCTTTGGGGAGCTCCATATCTCGGTGCCTTAGGACAAAGTCCCAGTCACCACATCTTCATCACGTCTCTGGGTGCTGCTATTGACTGACCACATCAAAGATTTCAGAGAATTAGAGCTGGAAGAAAGCTTGGATGTTATGTAGTCCAACCCTTTAATTATATGGAAGAAAAAACTGAGCTTTAGGGAAGGGAAGGAACTTTGTCCTGGTCACCCAGGGAGCAGGCAGCTGAGCCTGGATTGCTTTTTCCACTGTATTTCAGAAGGAATTAATCAATCAATTCAGTATTTATTAAGCACCTACTATGTACAACACATTGGGGGAACTTATATTCTAATAAGGGAAAAGTCTAGTTTAAAAATATCAAGTGGCTTATTATGCACAATTACATGGCTAGAAATAACAATCACTAGCATTTATGGGATGCTTTAAACATTGCCTCATTTGGTCCTCACAACAATCTGAGAAGGTATGTATTATTATTATTATTTTTATTATCTCACTTGATAGATGAGGAAACTGAGGCAGATAGGTTAAGTGAATTGCCCAAGGTCACACAGCTACTAAGTGTCTGAGTAGTTTTCCTGAGTCCAAATCCACTGTGTCATGTAGCTACCAATTTCTAGGAACTTTTGATAAGCCCTCCCCTGTCAATATGGTCCCCTCCAACTTTCTTTTCACTCCCCCCTTGCCCCTCCTCACAGACCATGGTACTCTTTCCCTCTCCAATTTCTTACCTGTCTTCCTGGAAACAATGGGCTGCTGTCACCAACCATTGATCGGATACAAGAGTCCCCCCGCAGATGTGCCGACCCCTCACCTGCAAGCTGGCCTGCCACGGCCACTCCCCCTCCACAGATGTGGCACCCCCCACGATTCTGGTAGCAGGAGCTGGAATCCCACAGTCTGAGTTCATTGGGTCGGGAGGAAAGTAGGAAGAGAGAGAAGATGCAAGGTTAAGTCCCGACCTTCCAAGACCAGAACCGGACCCTTCTTACTCTCTTGCCCAGCTGCAGAACACCTCTGGCTACCAGCTCTGGGCTACAGCTGCAGGAAAATTCAGACCCAGGTTATTAATGGTAGTGTGTGATGATTGCCCCGAAGAAGCAGGACTCTCTTAAAGAGAAAAAGTATTTTTACGTGTCTCAGGATAGGCACTGACTTGATTTAATAGTCATGTGGCTGTCTCTTCCTTGTATCAAATGATCAGTTTTTGATCATTATACAAATCAGCCCTTATCCCCTGGTTCCTGCCCAGAAATAGGTTCAGGGTGTCTCTGCTGTTCAAGACCAGTGTGGAGAGGGAGGCCCCTGCCAGGAACAGTCTGGTAAACATCTAACAACTTGCTCTCCAGGAAAAAGAAAGAAAGCAGGTGGGATACACTTTTAAGTTTAATCTGCATTATTACCATTTTCTCCATCATTTTCTCAAGTCTAAATAATCCATAAAACAAGAATGAGAGTCCCTGATTTGTGACATTCTTTCTGAAAATTTAACAATCAGCTCCAGAGAGAGCAGTGTGAATTGACTCCTTTTTGTAGACTGCATTTAAAAAAAGTGCTGTGGAAGATTCTTTAGTTTTTAAAGTTTCCCCAACACATCTAAATATGTAGTATCCAGTCTTGAGGCCTTTGGCCAATCTGTCCTTCTTCCTCCCAGTCCCTCACCCAACTGATGGATGATAGGGGTGGATGACAGTCCTCCATCTACAGCCAATGAAGGCTCTGTTGGCCCTTGGCTTTCAAGCCCTTCCATTCATTTATTCAACTGATGTCCCTGTTAGGGCACTGGAATGGTACCTGTTATGCCCAAGAAAGGGAGCAGTTTTATACTTAGTTGTTCCAAAGCCACTCGCTATTTAAATAAATAGAATGTCAGAGGTCATAAGCTCATAGCTTTGGCGCTGCTGTTGAGTACAATCTCCTTATTTTACAAATAAAGAATTCAGGCTCAGATCAGTTAAGTGACTTGGCCACTAAGTGTCAGACCCAAGGTTTACTGACTCCAAAGCCTTACACTTCTCTATCCACTAGGGTGCGCTGCTTCTTAGCCAAGGATAAATAGATAGAAGGTGGAGATAGAGAAATGTTGCTGGGGAGATGGGTGAATACGTAAAGGCCTAGATGACTGGATGGCCAGTGATACAGGTAAACACAGATGGGTGGATAGATGGGGGTAGACGGATAGCCAGATAGCCCAAGGGCGTGCAGCCACCATGTGTCGGAGGCATCTGCTGGTCCTACCTACCGGCCCTGTTTCTTGTCCTTCCCACTGATACAGCCCAGGTGCTGATCATAGGCTCCGGGCAGTTGAATGCATGTGCTGTCTTCATCACACTGAAATATGAATGGGCAAACTACAGAACCGCGAGTACTTCTGATTATGAGACCAGCCCTCTATGGACTATGCCATTTGGCTGCCTAATATAGACAGGACCAGGATAATTATCCCCATTTTACAGATGAGGCATCTAGGGCTCAAAGAAGCTGAGCAATTTACTTGTTCAAGGTTACACAGTTGAGTTAGTGTCAAAGTTGGGACAAGGTTTCAGGTGTCTTGACCTACAAGGTTATTCACCCTGTTTCTGAGGATGAGATGCTCTGCCCAATCTTGATCTTGCCCCAAAGCAGACAAGATACATGTTTCCTCCAGCCCTAAGCCTAGCTTGACTCCTTACCACAATGCTGCTCATCAGACTGGTCGTTGCAGTCAGGATTATCATCACACTGAGGGTTGGGTTTCTTCAGGCAGCTCCCATCAGCACATCGGTATTTGAAAGCCCCACAGGGAACCCCTGGGAGGGAGAGAAGGAGGATTCCCTTTCTCTATGTGGCCCAGATCAGACCACATCAAGCATGTCATCTTCCATTCTGGGAATCACTTTTTAGAAAGGGCCTTGGTAAGAGAGAATATTTCCAGAGGAAGGTGGCCAAGATGGCAGAGGACTGAAGATTCTGCCATAAAAAGATTGGTCGAAGGGACTGAGGAAGTCCTGGAGAAAAGAAGGCTCAGGGAGGATCTAAGAGCTCTGGTCAAGCATTTGAGGGCCTTGTACCTAGAGGAGGAACTGGTTATGTTTCCTTGACCTCCAGAAGGCAGAATCAGGAGCCATGGGTGGAAGTTTCAGAGAAGCAGATTTCACCAAATGAAAGAATTTCAGAGTTGGAAAGTACCTTGGAACTCATCTAGTCTAGTCCATGTCTGAATAGAAAAACCCTCTTATAGCTTCTCCAAGTGGTCATTCAGTTTCAAATCCTGACTCCATAACTTGCTACCTCTGTGACCTTGGGCAAGCCACTTATCCTCCACGGCTCTCACTTTCCTTATCTGTAAAATGAGGGTGTTGGACAAAATAATTTTTTACCACTTCCAGATTTATGATCTGCACATATAGATCACGTTTTTCAACTGTAAATTGTGATTTTATGATCACTCTCTGGGCCTCAGTTTCCTCATTTGTAAAATGAGAGGGTTGGATTGGTTGATCTCCATGTTGCTTTCCATCATTAGGTCCTGTCTGTGATAATCCACCATTATTGCATCTTTCTCTGGCCGTCCAGCTTCTCCTCCTGACTTTTCTGTTTCTATTGATGGCAATCTTTCTATTCTTGTTTGATATTTCCTGCTTCCTCAATTCCCACATCCAGTTAGTTACCAGATCCTGAAAATTCTACCCCCACATTCTCTCTTCTCTCTCCTCCCCTCCACTCACCCAGTAACCACCTTAGATTGGGTCTTATCACAAAAGCCTCCTACTTGTCATCTCCCAGCTCCAATTTATCTGAAAGCAACCACAGAAAATTTCCTAAAGCATGGTTCTGATCAGGTCAGTCTCTTGCTCCAAAACCTCCTCTAGCTCACTATTGTCTCCTTGTGATTCTCTCTTTATTCTGAAGCCATGCTTCACCTCCTCCCAGATTTGCATCTTTGTCTGCCTGAGTCAGAATATTAGACTCTGAGATTAAATGTGGTGCACTATAGTGGTCTCATGGCCCCATCATACTCTTAAAAGTTATTCAAGACCCCAAAGAACTTATGTTTATGTGGGTTATACCTATTGCTATTTACTATATTAGAAATGAAAACTATCATGAAAATAGTTTTGACCTTGTGGACCCCTCAGAAGGCTTGTGGGGACCTCTGGGGATTCCTGGGACATATTTTGAGAGCCACTGGTATAGAGGATTCAGTGCCAGGAAGACAGAGTTCAAGTCTTATCTTGTAAACCTAATTCTGAGCTGCATAAGCTGAGGCAAGTGACAACTTTGCCTACCCTCAGTTTTCCTCATCTGTAGCAGGAAGAAGTTAGACCCACTGATGGGACTTGTGATCTATGGTCCTGTGAATTTTACAACCAGAGAAGACCTTCAAGATCATCTAATTCAATCCTTTCACTTTTATGTAGGAGACCCTAATTCTGAGGCAGCTATTCTAACTCTGAGTCAGAGAGAGCTAGGAGGCACCATGAATAGCGTGCTGGACCTGAAGTTAGGAAGATTGGGGGAAGGAGGGAGAGAAGGGAAGAATCATTAAGCACTGCTGATTTCCAGGTGCCATGCTAAGTGCTTTGCAAATATGAATTCCTCATTTAATCCTCACAACAACCCTGTGAGGCTATCATCACCTCATTTTAAAGACCAGAAAACTGAGGTTGATAGAGGGTAAGTGTCTTGCCCAGTCAGGGTCACACAGCTAATAAGTATCTGAGGCTAGATTTGAACTCAGGTTTTCCTAACTCCACCATTCAGTCCACTCTACTACCATTTGCTGGGCTACTTCACATCGTGCCTTCTCTGACTACCCTCAGCCCATAGTGATCTCTGCTCCTTCGGAACCTCCCTGACACTGTGTGTGTCTCTCGAAGCTCACACGTATTTTTGCCTCACATTAATTCTGTTTCTATGGCTCACCTTCCGAGACTGGACTAGAAGCTTGATGAAGGCAGGTAACAAATTTTTTTTTATCTCTTTATCTCCCATTGTGTCTGATACTTAGGGCAGGACACACACTGAGTCCTCACTGAATGAATAAATGCATGAATGAATGTATTTCTGGGATTGGCTAGCCCTACCTTCATGGCACTGCCTTTCATCGCTCCCATTGACGCAGTCCGGGTGTTGGTCACAGACCTTGGGCAGATGGATGCATGTGCTGTCTTCCTCACACTGGAAGGCAGATGGGCAGACTACCAGGCAAAGCACAGAAAGAAATCAAATATTGGGCAGCAAAATCATTTCAGAGACTCTTGGTCTGCGCAGCCTACTTCCACAGGTTTTCTGCCCCAGACTCACTGGTCTTACTCCTAGAATGCCAATATAATGGACAGAGTTTCTTCTTGGGGGGGGAGGAGAGAAAGGGAGAGGCACAGTATCAGGAGACCTAGATTTTAGTCATGAACCTACTATTGCCAAGCTCTATAATTCCACTGCTCTGGGCACTCCCTCCTCTGCTAGGTACCTTAGTAGGTAGACTCTCTGGTTAAAAATATAAGGATCCTTTTAGTCATCCATCAGAGGGTAGAGGGCCACTCTTTGGGGATGGTAATAAAAAGGGCTCTTCCTGTGGCAAGTGGGAAATATCGTGACCAGAGTCAGCATCTTCAGCAGGATTCAGACTCAGGTCTTCCTGACTCTGTATACTGTAGCAATGAATTTAAGAAGTATATGGGTAGGCATAAGAGTGTAAGAATGGACTTTGTTAAATTGAACTAGGCTGGCCCTCCCAGGATGGCACACAGACCACAATTCAGTTCCTATTTGTCACCTTTTGAGATCGTGTTCTGTAGAGAGAGCCTCCAAGAATACAAAGTAGGTCTCTACCATGCCAAGATGGATCATATGAGCAGGATCCAAATAGAGGAATACTAAGATAGGGCAGTGGGAATTGGGGGGGGGGTCTGGAAATGGTGTTTTGGAAGCCCCAAACCATGTTTAGCTAGGCAACCATATTTTCTGCTTAGGTAGGGAGTTGAGAAAAGGGGGATTGTAGAGAGGGGCATGACCTCTCACCACAGTTTCTCTCATCCAGGCCATTGGGGCAATCCTTGATTCCATCACAGGCTGGCACACAGAGGCCATTCACTGAGCACAAGAATTCTCCAGGACAGGCTAGGAAACCCCATAGAGGTGGTAAGAGGAGAAAGGATAGTTACTATTGAGAATAGACATACAGCTAAATCTTCTGACTCCTAGACCCTCTATCCATTGTACCCCACTGCCTCTCCAATGATGATGATGGTGATGGTAATGATAATTATGATGTTGATATTGATGATGACCCCATGAAAACCCAACTCATCATTCATGCCATGGTGGATGATGGTGGAATCTTGGACAGCAAAGTAAACAAATGTCAGCCAGAGGGATGTGTAGCCATGGCTTCATGTGCTCCAAGGCAGCAGGGGGAGCTGAGATGTTTGATAGAAATCCTGAAATAGTGGTCATTTGGGCTTTGGTGATACCACTCACTGGTTTGACCCCTTGGCCAATGTGATCAAACTGGAATAATAACGATGTCCTCTTCCAGTTCCAGAAAACAGGAACAATAACAATAACTAATAATAGCTAACATTTATATAGTGCTTTAAGATATGCAAAATGCTTTACATACTAGACCCTCCCAGCAACCCTGAGGGAAGATGGATTAATATCCCCATTTTAACCATGAACCTGAGGATGAGAAATAGGAAGTAACCTGACCAGAGTCAACATCTTCAGCAGAATTCAGACTCAGGTCTTCCTGACTCTTTGTACTGTACCAATGAATTTAAGAAGTATATGGGTAGGCATAAGAGTTGCAGGCATCCCCCCCCCAAAAAAAAAAACCCCAAACCTTGATGTTATGATCAACTTGACACAAAGGAAGGTGGAGTGAGAGCCTCTCCTCTGTGCTCTGGTACCACAAGAAGGTGAGATCCATCAGAACAAATCAGAAATGGGGTTTTCAAAGCCCCTAAGTCATGTTTACTTAAGTAATTGTAATTTCTACTCAGAGTGAAGGTTGGGAAAGGGGAAGAGGACCATGGGATGTTGATCTCAGTGGCTAGAGTGTCCCCAGGAACAGATGTCCCCTGACCACTAAAGTATTCAAATAATGAAAGAGTATGAAATGGATTGACATCACCATTGGTCCATAGTTTGTTGGTTTGTTTGGGGGAGGGGCGCATAGTTCTGCACACTTAGGACTTGAAAGTTGACAATGACTCCCATTGAAGTTATGTTAATGATGTAGGGGCCTGGCATATACCCTGATCAGGCTCCTGTTGGGGAGCAGGAGGGCAAGACCCACGGACACAGAGGCTCCAATACGTCAAGGAAGCATGACTTCATCCTTGTGGGACTTATCTCCCTCCATCATTGAAGATCACAAGTCTTCTATGCCTTTATAGATGTTCTTGTGAGTTGCTGGGTCCAGAAGAAGTCCCCACCTGGGGGCCAACTTCCTGATGATGAGCCCTTGAATTTACCTAGCCTGTTCCTTGGATAAAAGACACACAGTTCATCAGGAGCCCTGTCTTTGGAGCCTTCTAATTCGGTTCTATCAGAGTTAGGGCTTTAGCAAAGTGGAAGAGGACATTGGGGTAGAAACTCCTAGCATTTGCTAGGAAAATCACCTTACTGATAATCAACTGACTACAACTTTTCCACTCTGCATTCATTTCTGAGTGTGCACCTGAGTGTGCATGCTCTTCATACTCACGGTCTGACTGATTATATAAGCTGTAACGAGCCTGCACGCCAGGGCCTGTGAGGGAGATCTGGGAAGTAAAGTTGATGGTGATGCCAGCTGAGGCTCCCACAGGGATCCTCTCTGCATAGGCTTGTAGCGTCCGAAGGCCACACAACCTGAGAAGGAGGAAGAGGAAGATCAGAGGAGAGGAGGGGAGGGGTGGTGAGGAAAGGACACTAGGATGACTTAACAAGAAAATTTCATACACATATTAAAATCACTTGCTACAAACATGGCCCCATAGAGTGCACATGACCCTTTTCCACACCAAGCCCTTTTCTCCTCAGTCTCAGAAATTGGAAAACTGGCTTAGGTGAGGGGACTCTAGACCTTGGGGCATCCATTTCTCAGTTCCCCCTGGTGCTGAGCCACTTTCCAACTTCCCTAAGTCCTTGCTGAAATGTGGTGCTCCTTGTAATCTACAGAAGGACACTGACTTTAAAGACTGCAAAGAGTTTTACTTATGGAGTTTGATTAAGGCAGGCAGGGCAGCCTGTCACCTCCATAGTCAACTGGGGGAGATGATATGTGCATATATAGTTACGTGCAAGACATCAAATAGAAGATAAACTTGGAAGAAAAGCTACTAGCAGCTGGGGGGGGGGGACCGGGAACAGCCTCCCCTCAGGCTCTCTACTCTTGAAATGGTCCCTCATCTATGCTCTCACAAAATTCTCAAATCCCACCTCCTTCAGGATCTCTTCCCTGATTACCTATGTCACACCCCAATTTAGATATTCTCCAGTTATGTACTTTAGTACGTAACCATATCCTGTATCATTCCTGTAGAACATGTGTGTGTGTGAATGAGTGAGTTTGTATGTGTGCACGCATGTGTGTGTGTGTGCATGTGTGTGGTTTTTCTAACCTAACTGGAAACTCCTGGAGGGCAAGAACATTTTCTTATATACTTTCAATTTCCTACTTCTCAGCCTTAGCACCCAGTAAAGGATGGGGGCTAAAAAAGTCGGTCAATACATACTTATGAAAAAGAGGAGGTAGATTGAACTCACCGACTCATCAATCCATCATTCCTCACTCACCCCATCCAAAGCAACAAGAACTGGCTAACTTTGTCAACTGAGCACACTTCTACTAAATCATCCATTCACTCAACCAACAAAGTTGGCATTGTTTAAACTAGGTTGAATAACCTAGTTGGTTGACCAAGTAGTGAAGCAGCAGAAAGGACATTAAACTATTGGATGAAACAAAATGATGCTGAAGGTTATCAACATTTTAATGGTCTAAGTAAAACAAAGAAATGAAATCCACAGGAAATGTATTGGGGTGAGTTAAGGAGACTCAGTTTTGCCCTGTGAGACTTAGATAAAATAAGCAGGCAGTTGAGACCCAATGAATTAATTTATTTCTATGTTGAACCAGCCCAGGAATAGCAGCACCACCAGCTAGACCTATAGAGGGAATCACTGCAAGAAGGGAGTGGAGAAAGCCAACATCTGGACCTTCCCACTCCCAAGCCCAATGCTCCTTCCATGACCCACCATGGACTCTACTTATCCCTTAGTTGGTAGAACACATCATTTAGCTATTGTCTCCTATTCAAAGTCAGGTGGCTCCTTGAATCTATAGTCTTTCCCAGTGGTAATTGATGCCTGTGAGAAGGAGTCACTATTCTTGAAAGGACTTGTAATTAACTCTCCATTGATGTGGGAAGACCATTGAGTTAATCACCATGGACCTTGGGTGGAGGGAAAGTATAGGTAAGTATAGGTCTATTCCCATAGAGAAGATCAAGCAGATTTCCAGGACTTTTGACCACTGAGCATTACTTCCAAGGGTAAATGTCTGGGACTTCTATTTTCATCGCTAGGGAAGGACTTGGAAAAAGTGGCTCTTTGATTTCTGTGTTTCCCCCATTCTCAGGTTACTACTCCCCATGACCTAGAACTAATAAATAGAAGTTATAGGGGGACATATTTCAACCCCAAAGATATAATAGCTTCCAAAAGTTTAAAGCTGCCCCAAAATATGGGCTGCCTTGAGAAATGGTGAGTTCCCTGTTACTAGGATCTTTCAGTTGGAAGCTAGATGGGGAGATTTGTTAGGGGATATTTTACAAAGGGGATTCATGTTTCAGGTAGGGGTTGGATATCAGAAATCGGGGATCAGGAAATGGCTACTTTGGAAGATGATGAGTTTCCATCCCCAAGGCTCTTCAAGTAGGGGTTGGATAATAACTTGTTCGGGAGATTGGCAATCAAGTAAAGCCTGTGTGCTAAGATCCTTGGTAGGACTATTAGGCCTCTATGTAATAATTTGTTCTTCATGTACTTGGCCACACTCTAGGGGCCTAAAAGCCCCTGGAAAAGTGGGATGAAATGGTAGCAAAAGCACTGATTGGGAGTCCAAAGTCCTGAATTCTAGTCCTGCCTTCCATTCACTCCCTAAAAGCCCACCTTCTCTAAGAGTCAGTTTCTAAGATCTACAAAATGAGGAGGCTGAACTAGAGACCAGAGGTAGGGTAGCACAATAGGGGAACTAAATTTCAAGTCCAAGGATCTGGGTTCAAATCTCAGCTCTGCTACTTACTGCATGTGTGCCTTTGGGCAATTTACTCCTTGCCATTTTCCCCTTCTATGAAAAGAGGAGCCTGGATCAGAGGCCAGAGGCACTGTGGTATATTCCCCAAAGTCCCTCCTTTACAGAGAAGAAAACAGAGTCTCAGAAAGGGTCAGGGGCTTGTCCAAAGTCACAAGGCAGTAAGGGACCCAGTTGGGATCTGAACCTTGGACTCCAAATCTGTTCTTCTTGAGATTCAGAGAACCTGAGCTCCCAACTTTGCCATTTATTAACTTGTGACCTTCTTCGAGCCATTTCTTCTCTCTAGAACTCAGTTTCCCCTATAAAATTAGAAGATTGACCTGTATGACATCAGAGGTCCTTTCCAAATCCTGCCACCAGCTCTCAGAGGTTCCTCCTGGCTCTAAGGGCTTCAGAATCTGTACTTGCTTGGGTACCACCACTGGGGGGCAATCCTGAGCAAGTCTCTGAAGAGTGCAATTCATCTGTCCTCTGTATCCTGTCCACATGTATCAGAAGGGAGGGGCTGTTATTCTTAATAAATATATGCCTTTTTGGGAGGATCTGGAATTTCACTGGTATGTATTCACTCTGAGTTCAGCACCTGACTTGAGAAACGGATATAGGTGAAGTGACTTTTCCAGGGTCACACAAACAGTATTCAATAGAGCTCTGGACATGGAGTCAAGGAACACCTAGATCTGAATCCTTCCTCAAAGACTTACTACTTTGGGGATCCTGGGAAAATCACTCAATCCTGATAGGAGTCAGTTTCTTCACCTGTAATACTAGTTTTCATAACTGCTAAGGCATGGTGTCATTCTCAAGTAGAAATGGGATGTAGGCAGCTGGGTAGTGTGGTGGACAGAACACCATCCCTGGAGTCAGGGGGACCTGAGTTAAAATTTGGCCTCACATACTTACTAGCTGTGTGACCTTGGGTAAGTCACTTAACCCTCATTGTCTCCAAGGGTAAAAAAAAAAAAAGGAAATGGGAACCCCTGAACTGTATATAAGAATTCCAATGTTTCACATGTTGACTTAGTTTTAAAATGTAGCATTGTTTCTGTTTTATTATATTTTTATTTATTTCATTAAACATTTCCCAATTACATTTTAATCTGTTTCTGGTCTCACTGGGGAGAGTTGACACCTCTGTACCTTCCAACCTTAAATCTCTCACCTGATATCCAATATGCTCTGGTTCACAGAAAAGAGGTCCAAACTCAAATCTTTCTTACCTCCTTATGTGGTTAATTCTCTAATTACTAGACTGGGGGTAGAGCTGTAATTTGAGCCCGGACGATCAGCTATCCTCACCACAGAAGCCTTTGGGAAGGAAATGTTGGACTCAGGGGAGAGTGTGATGGAAATGGACAGTTTAAGAGTCCTAAGGACTAAGAGTTTCCTTTCTAGTTTCCACAGGACCCAGGGAGGAACTGGCAAACACAGCTAAAAATACACCTAGAAACCCCAGGCTCCCATCTTGGAACCATAGCTTAATTAATTCAACACTCAAACATCATCCTTTAAAAATATCTTTGTATGCGTTAGGACAAGGCATGATACAATGTATGCCCCTGCTCTCACAGAGTTTAAATTCAACTTGGGGTGAGATCTTTGTCCACTGTTAACCAGTTTCCAGACTTTAAAAAACATTTTTCTTCCCTGAGACTCAGTTTCTTCATCTGTGAAAGGGGATAATAATAGTCTCCTGACTACTTTGTAGGTTTTCCTTAGGGATCAAATGCAAAAAAAAAATGGATATGAAAGGACTCCAAGCTCTGAAAGACTACAGAAATGGTCACCATTCAAGAAAAGTACCTGCCCCTCACTGCACCTCAGTTTCCTCATTTGTAAAAAAAAATGCAGTTGAACTAGATGGCCTTGGAGGACCCTTCCTTCTCTAGAGCTAGGGTCACAGGATCCCATTCAAAGATCGACAGGCTGCTGGTGTGTGTGAGCAAAGGGACTGTTCACACCAGAAAGCTTCCTACATGGCATGGCAGAGACTGTGTATTGATATGAATGCGTACATCTATGCATATGCACGCACTACATATACACACACACATATATGCATATACATATATGCACACATACATACATACATGCATGCACACATTTACCTCTTGGGGGCATGTAAGCCAACCTAGTGAAAGCAGAAAGGCATCCTGGGGGAGAGACAGGAGTCAGCAGACATCTGGAGGATGCAGCCCCTGTCACCCCCTCAACCACCTCCTCCCCAGGTGGACACAAGTCTGGGAGCCTGAGTCCAAATGTGCTGAGGATAACAGCTTTCATGAGCACAGTGTTCTGGGAAGAGCAGTGGCCCCCATCAACAGATATGCTCCCATCCTCACCTCTGAAGCTGCCATCCCTAGATGCAATCCTTGTGGAAAAGGGACTGACCAACACCGATCCCAGAACGACTCCCTCTTATGGGCAGGTAAGCCCCAGAGCTTCGGGAATAGTACTGTATCCCACTTTTTAATTACTGGATTTTCAGTTTATAACCCTAGACTCAGCACAGTGCTTTGCGCATAGAAAGTAGTTAATGAATGTTTCTTCCTCCTTCGTTCCTCCCTCCCTTCCTTCTTTATTCCTTCCCTTCCTTTCTCTTTTTCTTCCTTCCTTTACTCGCTCCCTCCCTCATTCATTCTTTCAGGTTGCCTTGGACAAGGGAAGCCCATCCCTTGTCCATTGACCAGGAAAGGGTTGAAGGTGCTAATTTTCTTGGCTTAGTAATAAAATACAACTCCTTGAGAGAAGAGCATATTTCATTGGAAAGGGAGGGGAAAATCCCCACCCTCAAAGAAGTCCCAGCCTAACGGGGGAGAGAACACGTAAACAACTATGTACAAGTGAGATACACACGAGATAAAACAGAGATAATTCATAGAGGGGAAGGCACTAGAATGAAGGGAGACTGAGAACGGCTCCTCACAGAAGGTGGGGTTTAGCTGGGACTTGAAGGAAGTCAGGGAGGGTAAGAGACAGAGAATCCCAGGTGTGAGAACCAGCCCATGACAGTGTCTGGAGTCAGAAGATGAAGTGTCTTGTGAGAAGAACAGTCAGGAAGCTGGACTGAAGAGTCCATAGAGGGAACAAAGTGAAGGAAGCCTGGGCAGGTGAGTGTGGGAGGGGGGGAGCAGGTCATTCTCCTGAGCAGGTGTTTAATGAATGCTCCTGGAAGGAGAACCTGGGCGAGTCTGGGAACTGGCCTCAGGGGAGCAGGGTAGTTTCCATCCTATAGCATGGCCTTCGTGAGTGAGGCAGACATTTGCCCTGGTTGGAAATGTCTGAGTAGATCGAATGTAGGAAGGGCAGAGAAAAACAAATCAAGAGGAAGCTGGTCAGAAGGGTTTTCCTGGAAAGGGGGGAGGGCTGGGGAAGTGGTGAGGGTGAAAGTGAATTTCAGCTAAATGAAGGAAGAAAAGAGCTTGAGGATCAAGTTCTCACAAGAGCTCCCAGGCTCCAAACCACTCCCTCCTACATGCTAGGTCTGGGAAAGTGGGAGGGGGAGAGATGGGACTGAATTCTGGAAGGGACCTTAGGAATCATCTAATCCAGTCTCCTTCTTTTAAAGATAGGGCTGGGGGCATGGTAGGAACTCAGAATTAAGTCCAAAGTCACATGGAAAGCAGAGTTTAAACCCAGACCTTAGGACTCTAAACCCAGAACCCTTTTCCAGTAGATCACACAGTTAATTTCCCTGAGTTCTTTGGATGCTGCAGGAGAAGAAGTCCATTTTTTCCTCTATCAAAATGTATGCTTTTTGAGGTAGAGAGTAGGAATTGTTTCTTTCTTTGTATTTCTAGCCCCAACATCAAGTTTGGTTTCCTGGCACATAGTGTGAATTAAACATTTGCTGATTTGGAATTATGCAAATAAAGTGACCATGGCTGCTAGGTGGTCTAGTGCATCCACTGTACTGTCCCTGAAGTCAGTAGGAACGGAGTTCAAATCTAGCCTCAGACACTTACTACCTGGGTGACCCTGGCAAGTCACTTAACCCTGTTTCCCTCAGTTTCCCCATCTGTAAAATGAAAAGGAAATGGCAACTTTCCTTCTAGCATTTTGCCAAGAAAACCCCAAATGGGGCCACAAAGATTGGGATATGGCTGAAACGACCCAACAACAACAGATAAAATGACCCATAGAGACAGATCCCACTGCTAAGTGCACACTCCAAGAAGGTCATTAATAAAAAGGGAGTCTCCATGTACATCAAGATACTTAAAGTGGCATTTTGGGAGGCAGGGTAGCAAAGAACTGGAAACAAAGTAAATTCCCATTGACTGGAGAATGGCTAAACAAATTGTGTCACATGAATGTAATAGAGTATTACTGTGTTGTAAGAAAGAAGACATGGGACGATTATAGAAAACATGGAAGACTTTCCTAGGAATTAACAAAGAGAGGAGTAAGCAAAGCCAGGAAAACAATAGACACAATGACATAACAACAGGAGTGGAAAGAATCAAACTTCACAAGACAATTGAAACGGGATATTGCAAAATCGTTAAGACTAGACGTGGCCCCAAAGAGGAGGTGTGAGAAAATGTCTCCTCCTAAGGCAATCATCACTTTTGTTGATTGTTTTTTTCTCTTCTTCTCTCTTTTTGAAAAGCAGAGTCTTTTGTTCTAAGGGTAGGGTCTCTGGCAGAGTAGGAGGAAGGATGCAAGGAGAAATGTCGGTGCGGTGATGTTAAAACAAAAACTATCCATACAAATCCATTTTTAAAGATCCAATACAGTTAACCCTCCCACATTGTGGGGATTAGACGCATGGTATCTGTCATCTAGAAAATCTGCATAAAATTTTTGACCCCCCCTTCATATCAGAGAAGTCTGAATTATTATGATATTAAAAGATAAAATGTTGGTAATTATACAATACTATACATGTATTCTATGCATTTCTGAATTTCTAAACCTTTTCTATGTCACCTGCTGGCCTTGATCTGCAGCTTCCACAAAACTCCCCCCAAATTCTCTTTTCATTTCTTATGCCACTCCAAGATATATTGATATATATATATATATATATACTTGCTGGTTGATAGAAAATCAGTGCTGTAAGAGGATGGAGAGGTTATCTAGCTGTATCACAGGACCTAGGATCTCGGAGATCATCAGACCTGAGTCTAGAGCAGAGACATCTCCAAGGTCCTTCCCAATCCAAGCCCTTCCTTTTACAGATGAGGAAACTGAGGCCCAGGGAGACATCACTAACCCAAGGTTGCTGTCACCTATTCCACTGATGAACTATGTACCAGGGTGGTCATAACTAACTAAAACATAATGATGTAATTTTTGTCCTCTTTGGGAACAAAGGACAACAATCAGCCAACCAGGATGATAATAATTTTAGCTCCTAATAATAGCATTTATATAGTGCTTTAAGGTTTACAGGAGACTTTACAAGAATTATTTCATTTGGGCAGCTAGGTGGCCCAGTGAATAGAGCACAGGCCCTGGAATCAGGAGGACCTGAGTTCAAATCCAGTCTCAGACACTTAACACTTGCTAGCCGTGTAACTTTGGATAAGTCACTTAACCCCAATTACCCTACATTTCCCCCTTCAAAAAAAAAAAGCAAAAAAAGAAATAATTATTTCACTTAACCCCAATTACTCTACATTTCCCCCTTCAAAAAAAAAGCAAAAAAAGAAATAATTATTTCATTTGATCCTTGCAACAGCCCTGGAAGGTAGGTGTCCATCTTATAGGCAGGTAAAGGTTAAGTGCCCTGCCCTGAGGAACATACAGGTAGTGTTTGCCTGGTTATCTTGGCCAGCTCCTAGTCTCCACATGAAGCACCCTGTATTCATGAGATCAGTTTTCTTTAGGTTCCATGGGAGAGATGCTGAGTGATTTTTCCTGAATTTCTAGACTGAAGAGTCCTAAAGTTAGGAAGGCCATTTGGGTTGGGGTTGGAAAAGGTGGATCAAATCTAATTTTTCTCATTCTTTTTCCCCTTAAGTTCCTCCCACCCACACACCCATATGCCTTTTGGGATCATTGCATTGTAGGATTTAGGACTGACTGTAAAGTTCCTAAGAGCAGAGACTGGTTTTTGGTGGATACCCTTAGCATTCAGCATTATGCTTTGAATATAATAATATGTAATAAATGCTTGTTAAATTGAAGGAGGATCTTCAAAATGGTCTAAGTAGTCCATCATTCTCATTTCATAGATGAAGGCTTAGAGAGTGGGAGAGATTTTCCTGAAGTCCCACAGCCAGGAGATGGGAGGATTAGGATTCAATGTCCTAAGGGGTCACCACTGGACAAAACTGTGGGCTTGGCACCCTTAGGTGGTACCTTCGGCCACAGATCATAGGACCACAGATTCAAAGTTGGAAAAGACCTTATAAGTCATTGAGTTCAATCCCCTCTTTATAAGGGTGAAGAAACCAGGTCACAATGAATTGTCCAGAGTCAGATAGCAGTAGGTGGTGGAAGTGTGATTTGAATCTGCATCTTTCTGATTCCAATGACTACTCACTGTTCAATGCTACCTCTGAAGGGAAGGGTCTGCTGACTTATTGGGTGGTTCCCTTGGGGAAGGTCAGAGCCCCGGGTATTTTCTGGGCTCTGTTCACTCTTCAGGGCCTGCCATATCAGATGCATCACTGAGGTCAGGCGGGAAACACCCTCATCATGATACCCAGAAATGTGACGAGAGTGAGACTTCTCTACCAAGAATGGCATAAAATGGAGACATCCAGAGTGAGGGTGGGTGGGGCGGGAAGAGGAAGGGCCTGGGGAAATCTAGGGTTCTGTAATCAGAAGAGGCCAAGCAGAAAGTACAAGAATCTTTTTTCATGATCCTCTTCCCTCTGCACTCCCCAACGAGCTTTAGGGTCAGGCACTAAGCTGAGGAAGTGCCGCATAGGGCTGGTTATTTAGGGGGGCACAGGCCCTTCTTTGCCACCCCAGGGTATGAGGACTTTAGATATTCTATCTTATAAACAAAGCGACTGGGCCCTCAGAGAGGAAGTGATTTACCTCAGGTTAGGTTGTATCAGAGTCAGGATTTGAATCCAGGTCTTTTGATGTAAAAATTCTGTTGTTTCTCCTGCTAAACTATAGGAAACCTAAAGGATGTATGTGGCAGTCTTAGGCCGGAAGGAGAGGAACACAAGGTCTTGCTAAAGGAAAAATTGTGGGGTGATTGCTGTCTTCGAGCATCTGAGAGGCTGGCAGGAGGAAGGACAAGGTTTTCTTGGTGTGGCCCTGGGAGGTCAAGGAGGGATTTGGGAAAGCAGCAGAGGGGCAGGTTTCAGTTCATGTCAGGGAAATCTTTCTAGCAACCTGGAAGGCCCACAAATGCAGTAGGCTTCTTTGAGAGACCATCATAGACCTAGACCTGAAAACTTAACACTGTTGAATAAATCCCCTTGTTTGACATTGGAGGATACTGAAGGCTGGAAAGGGTAGCTATTTTTCATATCTTTAAGTATAATAGTAAGAACAACAATGATCATAATAAATAATACTAGCCTACATTTTTATAATCATGAAATCAGCAAGCAGTTATAAAGTACTGACTCTGAGGGGGGCATGTGTTAGGTCCTGAGGAAATGATTTTTTTTTTAAAAAGAAACTCCCTATTGTCAAAATCCTGGTGTTTGCATTCTAATGGGGGAGATAGCAAATACATATATTAGGACATGGCGAATACATAAAGAGGGGGGGAGAGAGAGAGAGAAAGAAAGAGAGAGGATTAGGGAGAGAGAGGGAGGGAGAGACAGAGGAGAGAGAGAGAGGGAGAGAGAGAAAGAGAGAGAAGATTAGGGAGAGAGAGAGAGGGAGAGACAGACAGAGAGGAGAGAGAGGGAGGGAGGGACAGAGAGAGAAAGAGAGAGAGGATTAAGGAGAGAGAGAGAGGGAGGGAGAGACAGAGGAGAGAGAGGGAGGGAGAGAGAGAAAGAGAGAGAATATTAGGGAAAGAGAGAGAGGGGGAGAGACAGAGAGGAGAGAGAGAGAGAGGGAGA
>NW_027185720.1:12809387-12818791 GCF_028583685.1 Petaurus breviceps papuanus
GAGAGACAGAGACAGGAGAGGAGACAGACAGAGAGAGATGGAGGGAGAGAGAAACAGATAGAGAGAGAAAGAGGAAGAGACAGAGACAGACAGACAGACTGAGACAGAGAGAAAAGAGAGAGAGACAGAGAGACAGAGACAGAATACAAAGTGATTTGGGAAGGAGAAGGATGATTCCAACAGTTGGGAGAATAGGAGAGGCTTCATGTAGAAGGCAGGACTTAAGTTAAATCTTAAAGAAAGAAAGGGATTCTATGAAGTGGTAGGGAGGAGGGAGTGCATTCCCAGCATGGGGCACAGCTAATGCAAAGGCATGGAGATGGGAGATGGAATGGTATGTTGGAACATAGAGGAGCAGTTTGGTGGGAAAACAGACAAATAGCAGACAGGTAGAGGAAGTCATGTCCAATGAGATGGGAAAAATAGATTGGCACTAGGTCATGGAAGACTTTGCAAGCTAAACTGAAGAGCTCAATAGGGAGCTATTTTCACATAGTCAGATCTCGAAAGTTACTTTGGTCGCAGTGTAAAGCATGGACTGGAGGAGTGAGAGACTTGAGGTGGAGAGACTAACTAGGAAGCTAATTACAATCAGTTAGGTTGAGAGCTAATGAAAATCTGAGTTTAAACAGCGGCTGTGCAGTCAGGGGCAGCATGGATGACCGCTTGTTGGGGAAATGGAGGAGGGGATTCCTGCTGAGTTCATGGGTTGAACCATATGGCCCCTGAATTTCCTTTGAACTCTGAGACTGGATTCTCCAAAAAGGGCCTGACTGCTGCTCAGTCAAGGACTAACGTAGGAGTTCTTAACCTTGTTGCCATCACGGGTGCCTTTGGCAGCCTGGTGAAGCCGATGGATCCCTTCTCAGAATCAAGTTGGGTTTTTTTTTTATTCATGATTGAAAGAAATGCTAAGTTTCAGCTAGAGGTTAGTGAAAATAAAGCTGTATTTTTTCCCAACCAAATTTATAAGCCCCCTAAAATCTATCAACCATTGGGGTTTGGTGATCTTCAGTTTAAGAACTCCTGGACTAGAAAGAAGGTGGACCCAAGCTGGGACAGGACAGGCTCCTGGAGAGAATTAATGACAATAGAGAAGAGATATTTATTTAGCTCCCAACTCCTGGGATAAAGCCTTGATCCAATCTCTTCGGGTGAGGTGGGGGGCCTTTTCTGGGGAGAAGTCATGGATTTTCCTGTCTTTCAACCTACTTTTAAGTTTCTTAAAAGAACTAGACCCAATTTACCTTTAGAGATTGGTGTGATTCTAACGGCTCCCTTGGGCATACCCTGCCCCCTCATCTGTCCCTATCCCATCCCAATAGACATATAGATGCTTGAAATCATCATCATCATCATCATCATCATCATCATCATCATCCTCATCCTCATTATTTCTGTACAGAACCAGTTTATGATACCAAGGACTGGTTTGGGGGTAACCTTTTGTTATATTTGACAAAGCACTATATGTTGATATAATGGAAAGAACTCTGGACCCTGGACAGAAGAGTCCTGAGTTCGATTTCTAGCCTTGGCCCTTATCAGTTATCTGACTGTGGGTAAGTCACTTCCTCTTTTAGAGCCACAGTTTCCTCATCTGTAAAATGGGGATCAATAATACTTACAATGCTGACCTCAAGAGGATGTTGGAAAGTGCTTTGTTAACCTTAGAATATAATTTTCTATTATGAGTTTTAGGCATAGGGTAATCAGTGTGACGTGGTGGAAAGAAAATTGCATATAGGTATCAGACCCAGGTTGAGGGAGAATTCTGTTGTTAGCTTATGTAACCTTGAATAAGCCACTTCCTCTAAGTCTCAGTTTCCTCATCTCAAAGGTGGGTATAATGACACCAACCCTACCTACTTCACAATGCTATTGAGAAGAACGAATTTTGTAAATCTCAAAGGGCCCTCAGTATATTTGGTGAATCAGTGAATTTTTTAAAAATGGACAAGCTGGATGCAAAATCTGTAGCTACCCATTGCTGCTAAGATAAAGCCCAAACAGGAGAAAACATGGTGCCATGGAAAGAAGAGAAGATAATCTGAGGACCTGAGGTCAAATCCCGACTCTGCTATTTATGATTTCTGTCACTCTACCTGAATTTCCTCCTTCATAAATGAGGAGATGGTCTCTGAGATTCCTTTTAGATACAGATTTCTGATTCTCTTACCCTGACTCATTTGTCCAGCCCTGGTGTCCACTCTGCCCTTTATGCTCCAACCAGAACCATCCACTCCGCTGCCCAAACTTTCCCACATCAGTGACTTTGTTATTATTATTATCATTCCCTCTTCCCTTCTTGTCCCTCCCCCACCCCCATTTCTACTTGTCACAATCCTCCATGTCCTTCCATGCCCTCTTCCACAAAGCCATCCTGAGCTTTCTGTCCTCTGAGCTCCCCCAATACTTCGTTTGTACTTCTCTCATGCCAATTAATTTACACTGATCTGCTTCCTTTTAATTTCCCCACTAGAGATGAGATCTTGGAGGGAAAGGACTGTATCCTCTTCATCTTTGTGGATCTTTAGGTGCCTACCACGAGGCCCCATATTCAGTAGGTGCTTAATAAATTTGTGGAAGAAATCACTGAATCAAGGAAAAGGATTGAGATCCACGAAACAGTGAAGCCACACCCCTGAGCACCACAGGATGCAATGTAAAAGGAATGATTCACAGTGCTGAATGAATGGCAGGATGGGGAGTGTAAGAGAATGTTACAATAGACAAAGATCTGGCCTTAGAACAGGGTATGTCAGAGCTGGGAGGGTTCTTAGAATAGGGGAGGAGAGGGACTTGGCGGGCCCCTAGAGTGGACTGGAAGAGAAACACTGTGTGGGAAACCCCTTGATCTAAAGATTCCCTAGGAGTGGGACATTTCTTCTCATATTTCCCATAACCAGGTTCTAAGAGTTAAATGATTTGTTTAGGATCCCATAGCCAGCCTCTGTCTGAAAACTAGATCCCTAACTGAGAGTGACTCTTTTAGGCAGCTAGGTGGCATAATAGAGTAATGTCCCTATCAGGAAAGACCTAAGTTCGAATCCAGCCTCGACTACTTACTATCTTTGTGAATCTAGGTAGGTTGCTTAACCTGCCTCAGTTTCCTCAATGGTGAAATGTATATATAATAATAATAGTCTTTCCCTCTCAAATGGTTGTAAAGATCAAATGAAATAATATACAAAGCATTTTGTAAACCTCAAATTGTTCTATAAATTTCACCTATTATTATCCTTTCTTCCTTATTAGGCACTTAATAAATGCTTAACTGATTAAAATGGGGGTGCCTTCCTCACAAGGTTCAGTGTGAGACTAAAAGGACTGTGAGAGAGTAGAGAGAGTCAAGATTGGAGTCAAGACCTTGGTTGTAATTCCACCTAGATACTTACTAGCTATGTGACCCTGGGCAAGTAAGTCCTTAGGTCTCTTAACCTCAGTTTCCTGACCTGTAAAATGGGGATAATAACTATTCCCTAGGTTTGTTGGGAGCATTAAATAAAGTAACGTATAACTAAATTGTTCTGCAATGTAAAGCCCTACATAAATGCTAATGTTATTATTAAAATAATTTTGCAAAAATCACTATAGAATATAGGAATCGATATTGTTCAGTGCAAGGTTTACTAAGGTCCTACTTTCTGTCTGTGCTCAGAGGTGAGGATTAAAAGCTGAAAAATGATATATGACCTACTCTCAATGAGTCTGTAGTCTACTGGGGGGCGGTGATGTGATACAAACATTAATATGCATGATACAAAGTAGATTTTGCTGGAGTAAAGGATAATGTGGGTAATGTGCTTTGAGAAATCCCAGGAGGGAGGGCACCATTTTCAGCTGGGAGGGATCAAGGAAGGTATGACCATCCTTCTAGTAACCCTACCACACAAGCTTGGACTTCTTTTTCATTGTGCTGGAAGGACAGAGCAAAATAACCAAGAAGAAGATGCTGCCCAAGACAATAAAGAGAGGGCACCCAGATGCGATGGGTGAATCCCAATCCTTTGGCCCAGAGGAGCACCATTCTCAGGTCCAGAAAGAGCTGAGCTTCAGCTAGTGATCTTGGAATGGTCACAACAAATTAAAAAGGTCAACAGGATTGGGGAAGAGCAAATGTCCCATTTTTTTTTAAATGGAAAGAGAACAGTTTGAACATCATAGGCTAGTAAATTTGACCTGATTTCTGGGAAAACTTTGGTTGGTGAATAGCTTTGAAATATAAAGTGATGATTACAAAGGCGGCTTCATCAAGAACAGGACGTGCCTGACTAAGCTCTCTTCCTTTTTTTGGACAGGGTAACTAAACCAGAGCTGAAGGGGATGTTGCAGCTATAATTTTCCTAGATTTTAGCCTAACTATGAGATGCCATAAAGTATCCCATCAACTGGATAGGTGTGAATTAGATGAGGATAAAATGAGATGGATTTGGACCTGGTTGGATGGCTAGATTTAAAGATTAGCTGTTATTAGCTCCAAGTTGATATAGTAGGAATTCTCTAGTGAGTACTGGGGAATCTCGACTTCATTCTGAGCTGTTTAACATTTTTATAAATGACTTGGATAAAGGCAAAGATGGTAAGATCATACAACTTGTAACTGACACCAAGATGGAATGATGGAAAGGTTTAACAGATAACGGAGTTATCTCTGGATAACAGAGTCAGGATCCCCAAAGATGTTGATGAACTAGAGGGGTTCTTGACCTTCTTTGTGTCTGGGCCCCCTTGGGCAATTGGCCTGATGAAACTTCTGGACCATTTCTCAGAATCGTGCTTTTAAATACAGAAAATACATGAGAAATACAGAAATTATGGGATTATAATTATGTTGGTTTACAAATCATTCTGAGAGTTATCAAAATATTAAAAAAAAACAATCCCATAAAGCCTAGGCTCAGAACCCCTATCACAGAGCATTGGGATGGAATCCAACAGGGATAATTGTATGAACATGTGGTTATAAAATCAGCTCCGCACTGTTGGGAAAGTATGATTAGATAAGAGTTGTTCTAAAAAAGATCTGGGGGTTTAAAAGGACCACAAGCTCAATATGAGTAAGCAAAGGGATGTGAAACCCCCAAAGGCTAATGTAATCTCGGACCACATTAAGAAATGTTTAATTTCTAGGACTAGGGAGGTGAGAGCTCCACTGAGTTCTGCCCTTGTCAGACCTCATCTGGAGTGCTCTATTCTCCTCAAGGACCCAAGATCTTAATAAATTGGAGAGAGTCCAGAGGATGGTCACCAGGTTGGTGAATGATCTTGAATCCTTACTATATAAGAATTGAAGGAACTGGGCATTCTTCAACTGGAGAAGAGAAGTCTTGGGGGGGGGGGGGCCCAAGATTTCTAAGATCTGAAAGAATGGAGGAAAGAGGGGATTTGTTCTAGCTGGCCCCGGAGGACAGAAATGGAAGGAACCACGGGAAGTTACAAAGGTGAATTGAGGCTTAAGGTCAGGAAGATCTTTCCAACAATGAGAACCGTCTCAAAGTAGGATGGGTAGCACAGGGAGGTGGGGAGTTCTCTCTCCTGGGTGTCAGGGTCTTCCAATGAAATATGGATGACCACCTTCCATCGTGTGATGGTAAGGGATTCCTTTTGTGCATGGATTGGCCTGGATGGCCATGGAGGTGCTCTCCAACTCTCCAATCCTGGGATTCTCTACTCCCTTTCCCCTCTCCCCATCAATTGCCAAATCTTGCTGATTCCAACTGTGTCAAATGCTCTTCACCTCCCCCTTCACTGTTGCCATAACCATCTAATGGTGTCCTTATGCCCCAACCTCTGTGTTCCTGTGATAATTTGCACAGCTGCGGCGGCTGATAGTCCTGAAGCACAGCTCTGACCACGTCACTCTCCTGCTTGAGAAGCTTCAGGGGCCCCCTCCGGACTCCAGGATAACACAGGAATCCCACCGGGTGGCATTTAGAGACCTTTGTAATCTCGCTCTAGCCTACTTTTTCAGGCTGATGGCATATTTCTCCCCTTCGTGTGTTCTATGTTCCAGAAAAATTAGACTATGCTCTGTCTGCCTTTACAAAAATAACCGAAACTCTTGGTTTTGAAACTCTGTGTGTGACTTTGCCCAGGCTGTGTACCATGCCTGGGACACTTTCTCTCTTGGAAGCCCTTGATCCCCGTTAAAGCTCAACTCAGGCACCGCCTTTCTCACAGAGACTTTCCTCCAGATCGCCCTCAGTCATTAGAGTTGTTTTCCAACCAAACTTTTCATCTGTGTTATTTATATATTTTGGACTGTTTGATCTGTGGACATGTTGTATCCCCTCCCCAACCCCCATCCCCAATAAAGGTCAAGGACTATTTGTTTTGGCCTCAACACCCTCAGCACCTGGTGTGGTGCCTGCCACCTATGAGGCTTATTTGTTTAAATAAATTGGTTAAAAAAATCATTAATTAAATTGACTAAATAAAGATTGCCTGGAGGAGAGGCCACCGGAACTGGGCCTTACTTCTTGCTACTGATATGGCTTTTAGGCTCACATCCCATTCCCTGACCCTCCAGATTCCTTTCTTCCGGTGACCTGGGGATAATGTCCAGATCTGTCCTGCTCCTGGTTCAGACCAGGTATACCAGGTGACTATAGGAATGGGCAAAGATGTTGGGGAGGGATGAGGATAGAAAACCCAAGAATGGAAGAAGAGGAGGACCCTTCCCCCAAGTACGCTCCTACCTTCGGTTCTGTATGATCCATTGTCCCTGGGTACAGGGCAAATCGTACTTCTGCCTCCTCAGAGCATATGCCTCAAACCAGAGGGTCACTCCATAGTCCAGAGATGGGACCTGCAGGGGAGGGGGTGCAGGGAGTGAACAGCCAGACCAAGCCAGAGGAAGGAACCCAGGAGGACTCAGGCAGGTGGGCTAGCCTCAGGGGCACGAGAGAAAAGCCAGGATCTGAACCTAAGTCTTTGGACTCCCAATTCAGACCTCTTTCTACTATGCCAGGAGGCTGAGGAGGAGGGGCTGGGATAGGATGATAGATCCAAGCCCTGGGTCCTTACCATGAGATGCCAGGTACAGTGCGTGCTAGGGGAGTAGTAGCTGGGATAGTAGGGGGTGCTGATGTTTCCCTGTAGCTCCAGATTGCCCTCCAGAGTCAGGTTCACCTGGCAATCTGAGAAGGGAGAAAAAGCTCCGCTAAGTCAAATCATGCCCATTTGAGAGATGAGGAAATTGAGTCTGTTAAGCGATTTGCCTAATCTCTACAACTATAAGTCAGTTCAGAAGATGTGGGATCATCCATTTAAAGATGGAAGGACCCTTTGAGGTCATACAGTCCATTTTACAGATGAAGAAACAGGCCCAGGGCCATGAAACACTTTGGCCAAGGTAACACAACTGATCATTCATAGAGTAATAATTTGCCTCTGACTCTGAATCTGCCCCCACCCCTACCCACTATGGGAATAATTTTCCTGTGCCTTCTATTCCAGCATTTTCTCTCCAATTCCTTTTCTTTATGTCACAACAAATCGGAGCTCTCCTTGGACCCTGGCAGGGTGGAGTTGGGGGGTTGCTTGGCTCACCCCGTCTAGGAGAGACTGGGATTTCATGGGAATCTTAGAGATAACTTAGGACAGGTATGTTTAACCATTTTTTATGTCATGGATTCTGTTAAACAATAAGGTTTTGGACCCTGGCAGGGTGGAGTTGGGGGGATGCTTGGCTCACCCCGTCTAGGAGAGACTGGGATTTCATGGGAATCTTAGAGATAACTTAGGACAGGTATGTTTAACCATATTTTATGTCATGGATTCTGTTAAACAATAAGGTTTCAAATTTTTTTATTAATTTATTTTTAAATATTCATTTAAAAACATTGAGTTCCAAATTCTCTTCTTTTAGCCCCTCCCACACCTATTGAGGAGGCAAGTGAGTTGAGAATGATTTTTTGAAATGCATGCCATGCAAAATATTATGGAAAAATTTGTATTGAAATACAGTCATCAAAATAGATTTTTTTTTAAAGTTTGCAGAATCTAGGTTTAAAAACCCTGATTTAGTAAAAGTCCCTTATTTTACAGAACAGCAAACCAAAGGCTTGGGAGAGAAAGCAATTTGCCCCAGGCTGCTTTGGACTCAGCTGGAATCCCTGCAGAGGCAAAGCCTGGCTTTGCATGTGGAAATAGCTCAGGCTGTGGAAACCTGCAGATCCATCGTGGGGATGGAAGTGGACGATGTCATCTGGCTTCATCCTCCTGCCTTCCCGGCCTCATTCAGGGGAAGAGTTGTCTTCCCTCCTTGTGACTGACCATCTGTTGGAGCTCAACTCTCTTGGGTCCTCATAGTGGTTCTCATTCTTTAAGGCCCCTTGAGCCAAACTGACCTATTTCAACTCCCCGACTCAACCTTTGAGCTGTCCCAGATCGTCTTCTATCCCTGAAATAATCTCCTTTCTCACTTCTGCATCTTGGGATCCGTGATTTCTTTAAGGGTCAGCTCAGGTGGGATCTCTTATGGGAAGAGATCTTCCCAATCATTAGAGACCTCTAACACATATTGTGCTGTATTTTTTTCCCATAGGTTTCCCTGCTACCCACAGAGGCGTGCACACCAAGCCACCTGGAGGGTGGATTCTCCTGCTTAACCTCAGCAACCTCCCTTCCTTTATCACCTGGCTAGATGGCTGTCATCCTTCGGGGAAATTGGGTCCTGTGCTGCTGAAGGGAGGATGAGGGCAGTAGCCTCATGAACCACTTGTGATGATGACGCCTCAGTTATTAGGTCCTTGTCTGTATGGTAGTGTTAGCACTTTAAAAATCTTGCTCTAAATTGTATGGCAAACAATTCAAGGCAGTGCTGGGCAGTGGAAAACTATGGCATGTAATCTCTTCTAGGGCAGGTGCTGACCCAGCACCCCTGAAAATACCTTCATTAAGTAGGTACTTAAAGGATGCTTGTTTAATTGAATTGAAAGAGAGTTAGGGCCAAGGGGCCACTCATGGTATAGTGGAAAGATCTGAAACTGAGACCCGGATTTTATTCTAAACCTAGATAGTAGCTCATAGTGTGACTTTGGGCAAGTCAGTGCGCCTCTGTGGGTCTCCTTTCCTCATCTATAAAATGAGAGTTAGATTGAATGGTGTCTCAGGTCCTTATTAGTTTTGATGTGTATGATTCTAAGGGGAAAGATGAGAAAAATGGGGGAAAGAGGGGGGAGGGAGAGTGAGAAAGAGAGAAAAAGAGAGAAAGAGATAGAGGGTGAAATGGAGGGAGAGGAGAAAGGAAAAGGGAGGGAGGGAGAGAAAGAGACACAGAAACACACAGAGAGAAGGAGAGACAGAGATAAAGAAGAGACAGACAGAGACATGGAAATGGAGGGAGGGAGGGAGAGAGAGAGAGAGAGAGAGAGAGAGAGAGAGAGAGAGAGAGAGAG
>NW_027185720.1:12818801-12823579 GCF_028583685.1 Petaurus breviceps papuanus
GAGAGAGAGAGAGAGAGAGAGAGAGAGAGAGAGAGAGAGAGAGAGAGAGAGAGAGATGGAGGGAGAGGGAAGTATGAAAGGTAAGGAGAAAGAGACAGAAATGGAGAGAGGGAAAGGGAGTGAGGGAGAGACAGACAGAGAGAGACACACAGAAAGAGATAGAGACAAAGACAGACAGAGGCAGAGACTGAGAGAAATAACAATGGTTTTCACTGAGATAGCTCTTTGGGACTTCAAACTGCTTTATAGACATTATCTCACTTGATCTTCACCACAACCCTGTGAAGGGGGCAGGGCCCCAAATGAATAAACCCCATTTGACAGATGCAGAAATTGAGACTCAGGGAAAAGTGATTTTTGTAGGGTCCTGCAGTCAAACAGCAGGGGCAAGGCTTAAAGCCTCCAGTCAGGGGGGTCCCCCTCCTCTAGGGATGGAGATGCCAGCATGACAATGATTCCCATCGATGGATCACTTTCAAGTTTTACAAAGCACTCCCCACCCTGGGCTCCATGGGGCCATCAGGTAACCACGTGGCCACCACTTAAGCCCAGAGGTTCTGTGCGCCCATGCTGGCTTATGTCACTGCCTCTACACCTGGGAAAGAGAAGGAAGGGGGGACAAGAGAACAGGGGGTGGGTGGAGAAGAGAGCAGATGCCAAAGGTCTCTCGGTGGTTGTCTGGCTATTGACTGACCTCCTGTGGTACATTCCAAGACTGGACTGACATGCTCATAGTCAGGGAGAGGGCAGAGTGAAAAGAAGGAGGGTATTGGGGTCTGGAACCACAGGGCAGAGAGGGGAGACCAGACTGGTTACCTTAGATAATATGTGGCCACCTGACATGAGTCCCTCCCTGCTCTGAGAGGATTCCCCCTCCCCCAGCCATGCCCAGTGTCCCCTCCTCACCCTGGAAGGCCACGGCCTGGACAGAGAGTGTGAAGGGGTCGTAGTAGCTGTACAGGCCTTTCTTCCAGACCACAGACATGACGTGTCCTGAGGACAAGACCTCCACCACTGGTTCCTGGCGGCTGCAGCCATAGAGTCTGAGGGGAGATGGGTAGGGTCGGGTTACACCTGGGGAGAAGTCCGAATGGTTCAGTGGAGCCAGAGAGCCTCAGTTCAAATATGGCACCTGACACAGAAACCTCTAGGACTGCTGGCAAGTTACCTCTTCCCTGGGCCTCAGTTTCTTCATCTGAAAATGAAGGGATTAGACCAGATGTCCTCTGAGTGCCCTCCTGGCTCTAAAATGTCATGTTCTTATGACCTACCGGATGGCTCAACCCCTTTCTGCTAGGAGCTGACAACCAAGGCTGGTAGAAAACGGAGGACCCAGCCACTGAGGCTCCCAGCCCAGCCTTGTTCTGGGCTGCAGAAGGAAGAGATGACACTGGGGTTCCCTGGGAAGGACCTCCTCTCCCCGTCTTATGGCCTTTTGGTTCCCTACCTAAGTGTTGGGGTACCCCTAACTTACCCCTTCTGTCTCCCTCCCCCCATTCAAATCCCCTATTCCTTTAGCAACTAACTTTTAGCTGACAACAAACCAATCTGTAACAAAGTTTAAGAGAGGGAAGACCGAACAGTGATTTGTCACAAGCTAGACCTTTGTTCTCAGCTATTCCTGGCCCATTGGGCTATCCTTCCTCAGGCTGGGGCAAAGGGGTAACTTACGAGGTGATGAGACGGCTCTCAAGGGGTCCAGGAACATCATACATGGCCAGCCTGTCCCGACACTCAGCCAGGGTCCATTCCAGTCGAAGCTTGATCATGTGGTCCTTGGGACCCTGCAGGTGCCACAGGCAGCTAGAAGCAAGGTGATCGGGGCCCTTGAGCCGAACTATCCGGCCTTTACTGATGTAGCTGTATCGGTAGCATCCTGGAGAGGGGAGATAGAAACCCTGGCCTCTGTTAGCCCTGAGGAGAGAGCCTTGGGGAGCCGGGGCCTGTAGGGTCCTTGCCCAGGGATAAGGAAGGGAAATGGGAAGCATGCAATGGAGGGCAGGCTTAGGGGTGTGGTTAGTTCCTAAGTGAAGCAGGTGCTGATGTAGGGCTCCCAATTCCTCCACCACCTTCCAGTTTCCACCGGTGTCTCCTCTCTCTGCTCTGGTCTCATTCTACCTCCTCAGTTCCTCCTCTGCTTAACCTGGCTTATCCTTCCCACTGCCTCCTTTCTCTTCTCACCTGGCTTTCTCCTGTCTTCTCCCATGACCAATTTGACTCTCTTCCTTTGATGGATGAAAAGCCCTCAATGGACCTGATTACCATACACGCACATGGGAGCCAACCCTGGCCATTACACCAGACAACCTGAAGGGCTGACTGTAATGGCCTATGTCTTCATTTTTCCTTCCCACGTTCTCCTTTCTCTTCCTCAGGGAGATTAGGGAGCTGTAACCACACATGGCATGAGGGTAGGGTCTCATGAACTGCTTGTGGTTCTTTAGCTAGAAGGTCCTGGATTGTTCCTAAGTATTTATATTTTTAAAACCTTGCTCTAAATTGTACATCAAACAGTTATACCTGGTATAGTAAAGTAGAAAGCATGCTGGGAGGAGATCTGGTTTCAGATCCTGCCTCTGACATTTACTAGCTGAATAATCATGATTGAACACTCAACCTCCCAGAATCTCAGTTTCCTTTTCTGTAACATAGGCATAGTAATATTTACACTACCTTCTTCACATTATATAGTGCTTTGCAAGCCTTAATATACGATAAGAATTATTTCTAATTATCATGCTTTGCAGGATAGTAATACATTTTTTGTTTTATTATTTTGTGGTATAGAAATAAATCTAGTCCTTGTTGTCTGAAAAAGATATATATATATATATATATATTTTTATTTCAAAAGGACAAATTTTAAGCTATGTTCTCAGTTGCTTGAACCACAGGGTTGTAAGGCAGAAACTACCTACCACACCTTGCAGTCATTAGCTCTAGAAAGCTAACTGTTCAGCCCTCCCTGAAATGCTGCCTCCCCAAACACACACACACACACACACACACACACACACACACGTTCACTCAGAAAGTGGCAGTAAGTGTCACAGTCTCACAGAGGCATGTAGGCCCACACCTCTTCATGTGCACACATTTCTGGAGGAAGGGAGTGGATGTTTACGTTGCTCAA
This sequence comes from Petaurus breviceps papuanus, assembly GCF_028583685.1. Lineage (NCBI taxonomy): Eukaryota > Metazoa > Chordata > Mammalia > Diprotodontia > Petauridae > Petaurus > Petaurus breviceps. Next base: position 12,821,935 of record NW_027185720.1, read on the forward strand.
AGAACACACCCATACTCTACCCTGTGTGGAATCCTTAGCATGAGCTACACACACTTTATTGTCGGTTAAATTGTTTACACAAGTGGTATATGTGTATGCATGTGTGCCCCACACCCACCCCCGTGCCCCCACACCCACCCCCAAACCCACACTCACACCCCCACACCACATACCACAAAGGATAGTTCCTTGCAAACATCAACAATCTAACTTCCCCCCCAGTTCACAGAGGAACTTTTGGCAATAGAATTGAGAAGGCAGTAAGGGTGGGAAGAGAAAGAAGGGAAGAAGGAAGAAGGAAGAAGGAAGAAGGAAGAAGGAAGAAGAAGAAGGAGAAGAAGAAGGAGAAGAAGAAGAAGAAGAAGAAGAAGAAGAAGAAGAAGAAGAAGAAGAAGAAGAAGAAGAAGAAGAAGAAGAAGAAGAAGAAGAAGAAGAAGAAGAAGAAGAAGAAAGAGGAGGAGGAGGAAAACACACCTGGAAATCTAGACACCCGACAGGTACAGATATACATATATACACACACCTATATTTCATACAACTCATAAATCCACGACCATGCGCACCTGTGAGCTGTTTCTCAAAGTTCATTAGGTTTCTTATGCTGGCAGCACCCCCAGGCATGTCCCTGTTACACTCTCAATGAGTCCTGTGTCCTCCCCTATCTCTCCTTGCTCCTCAGAAACCCACCCAAGCAAAATAAGGAAACTCAAAAAGAAAGGGAAACAAAAAAAAAAAGCCTACCCAGTGTAGAATTCAGCAAAACTATGTCTTTCACACTGGTCTCTGTTAAAAAGGAACAAATGAAGAAATGAATGGAAACAGAACTCAGAGAAAATGAAATCAAATGAAACTTCCCGAGCAGCTCTATCTGAAGCCTGATGTGTGTGTGTGTGGGGGGGGCAGGGATCCTTGCTCCCCTCCCCCTTTACGCCTTGCCCTCTGCTCACCCATCCTCTCTTATAAAATTACTCTCCTGTTCTGGACTCATGAGACCACATTCCTTCAAAAGAATTAGGCTGGCTTATAATTCAAGCTAAACTTGGTCCTAGTGGGCAAGGGCTAGAGGTTAGGTGAAGGAGGAAGGAAACATTTTCTGTAGCACTGGCAAAGAACTGAGCTTGGAGTTAGGAAGATTTGTGTTCAAGTCTTGCTTCTGTTACTTAGAGGCTGTGTTGCCCTGGGCAAGTCACTTCATTTCTCAGGACCCCGAGGAAAACTTCTAAGGCTGTAAGGTAGAGAATAGGTGATGATTGATATCAGTGGAGGGATTTTCCTCATTGGGTTTCCCAACACTGAAGAGAAAGAGAGGGGAAGGAGGGAGAGAGGGAGAAAGGGAGAGAGAGAGGGAGGGAAAGAGAGAGAGAGAGACAGAGAGAGAGAGAGACAGAGAGAGAGAGAGAGAGAGAGAGAGAGAGAGAGAGAGAGAGAGAGAGAGAGAGAGAGAGAGGAGAGAGAGAGAGAGAGAGAGAGAGAGAGAGAGAGAGAGAGAGAGAGAGAGAGAGAGAGAGAGAGAGAGAGAGAGAGAGAGAGAGAGAGAGAGAGAGAGAGAGAGAGAGAGAGAGAGACAGACAGAGAGACAGAGAGACAGAGACAGAGAGACAGAGACAGAGAGACAGAGAGAGAGACAGAGAGAGAGACAGAGAGA
>NW_027185720.1:12823679-12841990 GCF_028583685.1 Petaurus breviceps papuanus
GAGAGAGAGAGAGAGAGAGAGAGAGAGAGATTTGGAGGTGAAAAGCTGGGGTTTGAATCTGCTATATGCTACCTTTGTGACCTTGGGCAAATCACTCTTCACTTCTCTGTGACTCAGTTTCCTCATTGTAAAAGGAGGTGGTTGGTCTAGACTACAGGAACTACAGTTCAAAGCTCATTATATTTATCTAGAACCACATTCTTTAATATAATAGAAACATTCTTTAAGGTCCCTTCTAACTCAATGAACTTAAAAGGAAAAATTTTTTTAAACAATCAGAGCTGTCAAAAAAACAGTGAAGTTGCTCCTTCAGCAGAGAGCAGAGGGCTTGAAACAGAGGTCTCTTTTGGGAGATGAGTCCAGGCTGGGTGACTTCTGAAGTCCTGTCCTGCTCTTGGATTCTATGTCTCCTTGACCCAATCATTAGCGGCTCCCTGGAGGCGCTTGTGGGATTAGCTAGGCTAACCTATTTTCACCCACCTCCCCATTTAGTCAATGGGAGATTAATGCTTTGCTCAAGAATTTCCTGGAGTCTTCATGAGGGCAGATGCTGAATTCCACCTAAACCAAGTTGTACCTTCCTTGGTTTCTGGTCTGATCCTCTGAACTAGTAGGAGCTTAATAAAATGTTGAATGAATGAAGGGACCCATGTCGCCTTTAGGTCCAATCCAATATTCATTGTGTCTAGCATGTGCAGGGCACAATGCTAGGTGCCTCAGAAGGTACAGAATAAAGGTAAGACTGGGGAAGCTGACCTGGCTCCTGTCCCCATGAATGTAGCTGCTCCCTCATGCCCGTCTTCCCAGATATTCTCGTTTCTCCCCAAAAGCTCTTTCATGAGCTAACTTTATTCTATTACATGACTGGCCCCATTCCTTCCCAGGTCCCTCCAGTCTTTGAGCTCATGCTGCCCATACTGACCCAGAAGAACAAGGCCCCCAGGGTCCACCTCATACTCCTCCTGGTCAGGGGTGCCTTTGCTCTCATTGGCACCAGACAGCAACTGCTCCACCAGCACCTCCTTCACAACATCTGGGGTGAGCATCTGACGACTTTTCTCAGGGATTTGGAGAATGAACCAGAAGAAGCAGGTCAGAGGCCCTTCCCTAAGGAGGAACAAGTCAACACTGTTGTAGTCTTTTCCTCATTCTCTTCTTCTAAATCGTCTAGGTTGCTGGGAGGGGTCAGTGGAACAATCCCTGTAAAAGGGCATAGAATATAAAAAAATATTCATAGAACGACAGACGCAGAGCCGGAAGGGATCTCAGAAAAGTGAATATTGACATTACTGTCAAATGCAATACTTCTAGGACTTCACTCTTTTTTGTGTCTCAGTCTCTACATCTGTAAAATGGGGTAGGACTGGGTGATACCTAAGGTCCTTTCTAGTCCTAACATCTCATGTTCTAAAGTCCTTTCCAGATTTTACATTTTGTGTTCTAAATCTTCTCCTTGTCATTCTGTGTTCTGAAGTCCTTCCAAGCTCTGGCATTGTATGTTCTATGGCCCCTCCTAGCTCTGACATTCCCTGTTCTAAAGTTTCTTTTAGCTTTGACATTCTCTGTTCTAAGGCTCCTTCTAGCTCTGACATTCCCTGTTCTAAGGGTTCTTCTACTTCTGACATTCCATGTTCTAAAGTCCCTTCCATATATGACATTCTAAAGTTCTTCTAATATATAACATTATATGTTCTGAGGATTCCCCCAACTTTAAAAGTTCTTTGATTTTTGGACTTGGGCAGTATGAGACTATGGAAACCTCAGGTGCTTAATACATGTTTGTCAAATTATTTAATTAAATTGAAAACAATTTTAGAAGTCCCCTCCTGCAAACTTAAAAGAAAAAAGAATCCCCATCCTGTGACTCAGGAGTGGTCATTCAGCCTGTGCACACCCAGAGATGAGAAGCTCATTACTGCATGATCCTGAACAAGGTAGCCTACTCAACCTTGGGACATCTCTAATTGTGGGGAAATTTTCTCTTACAATGAGACAAAAATCTGCCCCCTGTAATTCCCACCCCTCATTTTTTAGTTCTACCCTCTAAGGCCAGGCAGAACACATCCAATTACCTTTTCACCCAACAGCCCTTCAGATATTTGGAGAGAAAAGTTGCATCATTCCCCAGGCTAAACATCTTTCCTTCATTCCACCAATCCCTTCCATGCCATGGTTCCCAATTCCAACATCATCCTGCTTGGTCCCCACTGGACACTCTCCAATTTGTTAATGTCCTTCTAAAACGCATCATCCATAAATGACCCTCGTCCTCCAGATGTGGTCTGAGCATCCCACAGGATAATAGGAATGTTGCCTCCCCCTCTGTGCACACTTTGCTTCTCTTGAAGCATCGTGAAACCACTTTCATGGGAAATCGTGGGATCTAGTCCTGACCCAGGTACTCACTAGTCAGTGGACAGTCATTTCAATTCAATTTGATTCAACAAACATTTTTAGGTGGCTTCAGTGGAAAGAGGGCTGAATTCAGAGGCAGAAGGCATGGGTTCAAATCGAGACTCTGTTAGTTAATACCTCTATGACCTTGGGTCAATCAATGAATTTCAGTGGGGCCTCCACTTTCCTATTTGTAAAGCTATAAAGCTATAGTCTCATGAGAGGCTGTGCTAGATGTCCTCCAAACTCCCAGCTCTAAATAGATGATCCTACAAACTGTGTTGGACATAGGAATCAGAAGACAAAAAGGACACAATTCCTGTCCTCAGAGAGTTTATATTCCACTGGGGGAAACATCCTCAGTTAAGAAAATGAAAAATACATGCAAAGTCATGTTGGGAGGACTTTAAGTCACTTAACCCTTCCCATCCTCCTTTCCTTCCTCTGTCCATTAAAAAGTTTAGTTTGAATAGGAGTTCTTTACTTTCTGTATATCATGGATCCCTCTGGCCATCATTCTGGTGAAGCCTATAGACCCTTCTCAGAATTATGTTTGTAAATGCATCCAAAGTATTTGAAAAGAACCGATTATACTGAAATATAGTTATTCAATTCTTGTTCAACTTAGTGGACCCGGAGTTCAGAGCCTCTGGATTCTAGATGGCATCTGAAACATCAAAAATTGTTTATTTTTAGAGTTTAATCACTTATTGAGAAGCCATGTGCCATAATGTAAAACAACAACAAACCACTGGATTTGGAGTCAGAAAGCTTTGGTTCAAATCCCAGTTCAGCCACTTACTGCCTTGGTGGCTTAGAATGATCAACTAATTTCTCTGGATCCCAGTTTTCTCATTTGTAAAATGAAGACATTGGATTGAATGATCTCTGAAGTCCTTTCCAGAACGTTTATTGATGCTACCAGCTATAGGTCCTACTGCTGCTTTTGATCTTCGTAAAACCTTATTAATTCAGTGGGATTTTCCTCTGAACCAAGGAGGGCACGATATGACTGGAGAGACCCAGAGCAGGCTAGCTGAGAGCTTTATATAAGCTGATCTTTCAGGTCGCTTTCAGCTTTCATGGTTTTAGAGTGTCTCCACCTAACAGGGAGTTGGAAAGGAGGGGGCCCATGACTCACCCAAATGCATACACTGTACTTGAGTTGTAGTACGGGGCCAGGCGGGTAGCAAAGATGAGGTCCCTAAGCTGGGAAGAGAAATCTCATTTGTCATTCCCTTCACACCCACACACTCCCACCCATTGCCTGACTGCTGTTCCCTGGGCTCATAGTTCTCTCCCCAGGTGTGTGATGGTTAATATTTAACAAACAGCTTTTGGGTGGGGATGGGGATTGTATGCATGAGACACTTTAAATTTAGTTTGCATTATTAACCCTTTCTTAACTCTAGACAACCAAGAAAACAATAAATCAAGCCTCGATCAAGGCTATTTCTGAGGTGCAAATGCTCACACTGAAAATTGAACAATCTTGGCTGCAGCACACCCCTCTCTGTTCCATTTTGTCCATTCAATGAAACACTTCCTGATTTATCCCATTCAATCTCATGTGTCCTATGGATGATTCTAACTCTTCAGCAGTCATGGACAAACCCTCTTTTAGCTTCCACTTATCTATACATACTTTGCAAGCATCTTGTGATTCTAACCTTATTTTGAGATCAAATACTACATCTCATTCTATCTCTGTCTTCTCCTCCTTTAGCAATGCCTAGCATAGGGCTCTCTGCACACAGTGGGCACTCGAATTGAATTGCTAATCATCATGAAGTTATTTGGTTCCTTTCCATCCTCTTCCAAGATGCCAGCCCATGCCTTCTCAATTCAGGATGCAACCCATTTCTCAGAATTATTATTATTATTTTTTTTACCCCTCTATCTTGGGCAGTTCATATCACAGAAGCCTTAGTCTTCATCATGTCTTTCTGTCCAGACTATATCACAGATCCATTAGCTCCTGTCCAGCCCACTTCATAGAACCACCCACTCTCACCCATACTTTTCTCCCTTTCAGCCCTTCCCTACCATCGTCTGGGCTTTGGCAGTTTCACTGCGGAAGGCACTGGATTCTCGGCGGGAGAGGTCCAAGGAAAAGTGGCGATTGAGCACCCGGAGACTGCCTGAGTACAACTGGCTGACAGTCATCTCTCTCTTGTATCCTGTTCCAAACAGAGCTGGGTGTTACCTTGGCAGTTATGGGAGGAGGGGGAACAAGTTGAAAGTGGTCATTAAGTCTCAAACACTTTCAGTGACAGGGAAAGTACTGACTTCCAAAGCAGTCTGCTCCATTGTTGGACAGCTCTCATTGTTCTGAAGTCTTCCCTTATCTCAAGACAGAATCTGCCTCCTTGTAACTGCCACCAGTTAGATCTAACTTTAACTAGTTTAAGCTGTAACAATCAAGGGTGATTATCCTTGACCCTCAGGGCCAGCTTTCCCAGTTCTTCCTTCTCAGCCTCTGACCAGCAGATGAATAAAAAAACAGTCCTAATTTTAATGACCCCTGTGGCCATTAGAGCTGAAATTAGACATCACTGCTCCTGGGGGAGGTTGGAGGTGGTCTGGGAGCAGCAAAGATCAATCCTATGGTGGCTACTAATCCCAGAGAAAGTTAGTGGGGCTTAGGGATGGGGGATGAAGGCTACTTGGGAGGGGGGTACAACCATCATAGAACCCTGTAGATACTAGCTGGGGACAGGTTCAAGCTTCGTGCTGTCCATTCTATCAGAGAGGAAGCACACCACCTTAGACATCAGCACCCTGTGACAAAGCTCCATGTGCCATATGTTAGTTACAGCTCTCATCTCTACCCCCAATGTCTTAGCCTTCAGTTACCTAGGAAATACCAGAGCAGGACTCCACTTGCTGCCAACATCAGCAGAGCAAGCCACAGAGGGGCCAAGCGCATGTAATCCCGTCTTCTCTTGGGGTCTTCGGTGGCCTTCCCCTCCCCAACTGGGCCCTGGCCTCTTTGATTGGATCCTGACTCTTCCGTGTCTGCCCCATGTAACTGTCCCTGGATTGCCTGCCCATTGCCCCTCTGTTCTTCATTCTCCATCCTGGACTTCTGGCAAAAGAGAATAAGGAGCATTAGGGGGAGACAGACTGACCAGTTCTAGTGGCTCACATGTGCCAACAGTAGAAATAAGTCAGAGGATCTGGGTTCAAATCTTAACTTTGACACTACTGGTGTGTCTATGAGCAAGTCATTTTTCTTTTCTGTAAGTTTCCTTATCTGTAAAGTGACAATAATACCTGCAAGTACCTATTTCACCTCAAATCTGGGAATGGAACTTGGTTTTCTGTCAAGAAACTGATGATTTAGGAAAAAACCCTTGATGTCTTGCAGAAAGGAAACAAAACTATGCTAAAAGTAAGGAACCCCAAGTCTCTGAAGTTCTCACTGGGCCCCCAACATGGTTCTTCTGCCTCTGAGGCTCAGTTATTTCATCTGTAATAAAGAGGGTTAATTCTGCATTATCTGTTTCATAGACTGGGAGAAGAAACACACACATATAACACATTCTATATTATGCATAAATACATAGACATGTGCAACACTTACAGATATACACACTGTTCTGTTAGAAAATTCAGGTAAACCTAGAAGCAATGATCTGAGAATGATTGATTTATCAGTTAAGCTACAATAAACCGGGTCAATGGCCTCTCTCAATGACCAAAGACCTTGACATAGGGCCCACTAGTCTTCATATAATTTTGGAGAGCACAGAGTTGGGTAGGTGGGGAAGACAACACAATTGGCTTCAGGCTGGACAGCATGTTGGTGGTGGGGGAGGGACAACAGGATCGGTCATTTGTAAGAAAGAAGCTAAAACCTATGTTGGGCTAGTAACCACCCTTTTCTGACAATTAAGCCAGGTTATTGTTTTATGAGGCCCATTGGCATCTTTTGGACTTTGTTAATGAACCTGAGTTAGCAGATCCCCTGGTACCTAGAAAGGTTTGTTAGAGATAAAGCCCTCCTTAATTGTCCAAGGACAGGCAAAGACAGACACTATCCCTTGTGAAAATATATCTTGTTAGCATGTCGATAAGGTATGGTAGATAGCAGTTTTTCTTTTATATGTTTAAACCAATGTAGAAGGAAAATGGGACAGTAATATAGAATAGGGTTAATTATAAAGTGATACAGAATCCATTTAGTTTCTTCAGTACAATGCATATGATATTATATTTGTATAATACTCGTGTGCATATATACATACACACAATATACTTATACATATATGATACACACATATTTTCAATACACACATAGATGTACATACATGCACATATACTTATATATAAACACAAACACATGTACAAAACACAATACCTATATATACACATACATATAATACTCATATACATACACATACACATCCATAGGGGACTGGCTTGTGATCTCATTGGCACAGGGAACATCCAAGTTGGGAAACTCCCCTCCGGATGCAGATTGGCACTTTCTTTGTAATTTACAGTTTTAGTTGCCCGGTGCATTGAGAGGTTCAGTAATTTGCCCAGGGTCATACAGCCCATATGCATCAGAGATAGGACTTTCACCCAATTGTTCCTGGCTCTCTATTCAGGATAGGACACTGAAATGTCATACATACACTCATATATGTATACACACATGTGCGTGTGTGTCTGACGATTGACTTTTAAAGGCTCTTACCTCAAGACCTACTCCCCTCCCCTATAACCCCCCCCCATACACCCTGAGACCTCATTGACAGAGAGTGTAGTCGAGTGGGAAAAGGGCTGGATATGGCATCTGAGGACGTGGATTTGAATCCTGTCTTTATCACTTAATATCTTCATGGCTTTTAGGTCACTCACCCTCCTCGGGTCTCAGGGGCTTGGAGGGAGACAGTGCTAGGATGGGGGAGGGCTGCTGTGTCCAGTAGATTCAGGCCAGTAAGTGAGACTAGATCAGTGGGCATAGTTACACCTGGACTGACTTCTACTTTACCCAGCTGGCAGGGGTGGGGTGGGCAGCAGGGTGCAGGCAGGCCTCTGATGAGATGAATGGAGGACTGGGGAGTGCCACCCCTCCCTCCTTCCAGAGGTAAGCTCTGGAGTCCTTGTCCCTGGCAGGATCAGTCCAATGGATATGACAGAACTATCCCCTGTCCCCTAATCCAGGGCTCACTGGCCTAATGTGTGCTCAGAATTCTGAACTGTAAATTCTAAGGGCTGTCTATCCCTGGCTCCCTTTGTCATCCTAAGAAACTCATTGGATCCAAGCCCCAGGCCTGGAAGTGATCCCAGGGACCATCTAGTCCAGCCCCTCCTTTTACATATGGGGAAACTGAGGCCCGGCAAAGTTCAGTGACTTCACCGTGGTGGCACAGGTAGCCTCTATCTGAAGCCAAGGCCTCTCTCAGCTTCCCTCGTACCCATTTCTCTCTCTGGGCCTTGCTGTCCTCACCTGACAAGTGAGGGGTCTGGGATAGACCAGGCTTCTTCCTAAACTCTGTGGCATCTGGGAATGTGGATGGGGAAAAACCACATTGGTCTTTATTTCAATAGAACTGGTTCCCTTTGTAAAACTGAATTTTATTTTATGCCTTTAAAAACATTATTCTGAGAAGGATTTCAGAGTTTTCACCAGACTGACTGCCTAAAGTGTCGGGGACACACCATAGCCATTAATAAACCCTGGCCAAGATCATGTCCTTTCTGTTTTGTTCTGTACTTTGTTTCTCTGTGTCTGTCCCTCCCCCACTCATCCCTCTGCCTCCCTGAGTACCCTGAGAACACACTCACTGAAGCCCCTTCTCTTTTCCCTCTTCCTCCCCAATGTCCCCCAGCTTCTTCTCAGACTCTTCTCCTTCCGTTTCTCCTTGGTCACTTCCTGGGTAGCAGGCCCCTGTGGGCCCTCTCCTCTGGGAGCACAGAGGAGGACGTGAGGCTGGGTTCCCAGCAGATGCCGGATCATGAGAGGACACTGCCCCCTCCCAGCCCTCCAGAAGACGACCCTGCAAGGATACAGGTCCCAGCTTCCCTTTTGCGCCACCACTGACTTGGAGAAAGAAGAGACAGGGGTCCCAGGGAATCTGACTTACCTTTGTAAGCCACAGGTAGGGCAGGGCCAGAATGCGGGCCACAGGAGGCCCTGTTTGTCCAGGCTCAAGGTCTCTCCCCCTGCTTCCCCCCTCCCGGGCCCCAGATCAATGACCGGACACCATGACCTCTTGCTCAGGCCCTTGTGGCCCCTGGCCCAGAGCCCCTGGCTCCATGACACCCAGCACCTCCAGCTCCCTTTGCCAGTCTGGGCCACCCAGAGAGTATTGTGCTTCTCCAGGGCTGGGGGGGGGGACCCCAGTGGGCTGGGATCAGCTTGCTGATGCTGTAAACAGCTGGGGAAGGAAGCCAGCCCCCGCCCCTGCCCTCCATGGGCACCCCAGGGAAGGCAGGTGCGGGGAGATTGAAGTTCTCCCCCAGGGGAGCCCCAGTTGCCTAGTGACGTCTGTGAGTTCTTGGTTACATCTGCCGCCCTCAGTGGATGGACGGGCAAAGTGGGTGAGGAGGTGGGGCGTGCCTACAGGCCTGTTTTACACGTGTGTGCATCCCAGCTGAGCCGTCCTAGGAGAATACTCGCTTCTCTGGCCTGGCTTGGTCCCTCCAGTAGCTGGGGGTCTAAGGGCCACAGCCCAGAGGAGAAACAGGAGAAAGGCTGTCCCAAGATGCAGAGAAGGTAGCAACAGGAGAGTAAACCCTCGCGATAGTATTATTCCTCTGGGCACTGGAGCCAGAGAGATTTTTTCCTAACCCAAGGTCTGTGAGCCCAAGCCAGAATGGATAGATTTATCATTAGCATGTGTACGTGTGAGTGTATTTGCGCGCTGGGAGATGTGCATCCATGAGTGTGCTGAAAATATCCTCTGGTCCATGTATATGGAGCGTGAGTGGCCATGAGAGACAACGGGGTGCAGTGCAAACAGCCTTGGACTCGGCGGAGTTCAGAGAGACCTGACTAGTGTTCCTGCGTTCTGATTTCAGGTGCTGCCTCTCTCTCTGGTCTGTTTCCTCACCTGTAAAATGGGTTTGACAGGTCTGTCAGATCTGACTTCGCCACGTTATTGTGGGGAGAACGTTCTGTAAACTTTACAATAGGTATGATGATTATCACCATTTTTCAGCTTAAAGAAACAGGCTCAGAGAGAAGTGGGCCTTGAACCCGTGCTTCTCGAGGGCAAGGCAGAAGACTTTCCACTACTTTAAGTCACTCTGTCTATGAGAAGAAGAAGCGAGGGGGGGAGGGGGGGAGGCACTCTAAGGAGCAGGGACTCCAGGGGTAACCAGAGGTAGGCTCTCCTCTGCCTTTGACCCTGCATGGTCTCAAAGTCCCCACTGGTGGTTACATTGGCCTTATCAGTCACGGTCTAAAGTCTTTAACTTTTTCTAAGTTCTGGCTTTTTTTTCTAACTCCTGGCTGGAGCCCATCTCAGAATCATGTTCTTAAATGCATAAAATAAATGGATCCTTTTCAAACACAGTCATCAAAATATTAAAAAAGTAAGTTTGAGAGCCTCATTTTAAGACCCCATGGATCCATCTCTGTAGGGTTTTTTCTCCTCATTTCAGCCCTGCCAGGACCCCTGCGGAAGACAGAGGAGGCTCCTGGGGGAATGAGATCAGGGTGTGCTGGGGTGGGAGATATGGCCAGGGGTCACTGTCTGAGGGCTGAGTATGGGCTCCAACTCTGCTCTGAAAACCAGGCCCTGGGGCTCATTGCTTACCTGATCTTTTACTCTTTCACCCTCTTGTTCCCTAGCTAAATTATAAGCCTCTAGAGGATGGGAGTTTTTTCTGTCCCTTGTCTCTCCCATGGGTCAATGGGTGTTCAGTCCCTTAAAGTTACAGTCTCAGTGAGGGTGAGTGGATAGATTGATTGGCTGGTAGACAAAGTTGTCACTCATTCATTGGACCATAGGATATGGAGCCAGGAGGAATCTTAGAAATCATCTGGTGATCTAATACCCTCATTTTATAGATGAAGAAAAGGGTTCAGGGAATTTAAATGACTTGTCCCAGGCCATACAGCCAGGAAGTAGGTAACTAGGTGGTCCAGAGGAACTAGGCCTGGAGTCAGAACGACCTGAGTTCAAATCCAGTCTCAGACACTTCCTAGCTGTATGACCCTGAACCAATCTCACTTTCCTCACCTCTGAAGTCGGTGGCTTTGGACTCCAAGGGATTCCAGGTCCCTTTCAGTCTATAATCTTCTTTTTCATTGCTTTCTTTTCAAAATATATAGCTTCTCATCCCCTATCAGGTGAGTTTTTTGCAAAATAAAAAAGTAGAGAAAAAGCAATTTAGCAGGACTGCCCTTGTATGCAGGGGCTCCATGCCTGTAGCCCCCACTTCTGTAAAGAAGGGAGGAAGACACTTTTTATTTCTGTCCATAATTCCTTCTGGCTCTAAATCAAAATAACTCTCTGAGTGACCTTGGGCTCTCTCTGGGCTCCCGTTTCCTCATCTGCAAAGTGAAGGGACTGGCCTAGGTGACCTCTGAGGTCAGCCTCAGTTGTGAGATGCATTGACTAATTTTTTGAAGGCCCAAGCTTATTGGTGGGAGCATTGGTCAGAAATGACAGTAGATCCTGGGTGTGTATGGGACAGGGAGGAGAAAAGTGACTGGTGTTTACTTTAGCATCTCTCTCCACAGCTCCCACTTCCAGCCTCACCCTGAGTGCCCAAGAAGGGTCTCCCAGCCCAACAGAGCTCTGAGGTTCTCACTCGCCTTCTCCTAGCAATAGCTCTTCTCCCTTTTCCCTTCTCCCTCTCAAAGAAGACCACTGACTGAGTCCTTCACGCACCTCCACCGTCAAATAGAATGGCTCTTGGCTTTTCACTCGCTTTGGGTCCTTACCCTCATGGGGTCAACCCTTCCACACTCCCCAGGAATAGCCCTGGAGACTAATGACCCATCCTCTTTATATACTACTATGTTATAGCCTACCCCCCCACCCATTATTGCCCTAGAGAGAACCTGGACCCTTCATTTCCCTTAGAGAAGATGTGTAAGAGGCCCATGCTCCCAGGCTGAGGGACCTCAGAGGCCATGAAGATTTTCACATAAATGAGGAAACAGAGGCTTTAGGGACCATTAAGTCCACTGCTCTCCCATTTGGCAGATGAAGACATTAAGGCCTAGGGAGATTAGGGGACTTGTTTAAGGTGTCAGAGGTAGGGATCAAACCCAACTAACCTAACTTCAGGGCCTCTCCTCTTCCATTGTATCATGCCTTCCTCCTCACACCCATTGAGACAACCTTCCCCTCCCCACTCAGGCATGATTGTTGGGCCCTCCCCGTACCTATTCCCAAAGGGACAACCCCTCACCGTAGGGACAACCCCTACCTGACGGTGGAAAGGAAGTGGGAGGTGGGCGAAGCTAACAAGAGATGTCTGTGTTTGCCCCATGAGAATTCATCAGAGAGTTGGGGTGGGAACCAGCAATAGAGAACCTACCTGGGGGCTACAGACAGAGGCCCCAAGGATGACAGACCTCTCCCCCCTCACTCTCCCCCAAAGCTCCCCAGACCTATTCTGGGGGTTGTGGCTTTACAGAGGGAGTAGAGAGGTCAAGGCTGATGTTTAAATAGAAAATCACGAAGAAGCAACCTGGCTTATGCAATCACTCCCCTCTGCAAACACCCCAGGGAGCTCTGGCCTGGGTTCTGTCAAGAGCCTGGGTGACCACATTAGCCTCAACCCTCTACTAGGTACAAGGGAGAGGCAGTGAGCCATTAACCCTTTTCTTTACTTATTGAAGGATAATTAAAGGCCAGGAAGCTTGGTTTAAAGGAACAGATTTTAATTCCTTGTGTGTCCCAGACCCCTCGGGGAGTCAGTGTGGGAGAGCCTATGAACCCCCTCTTGGAATCATGCTACTAAATGCATAAAATACATAGGATTACAAAGGCAACCAATTTTATTAAATTAGAATTATCAAAATATATTTTAAAGACCAGATTTGTGAACCTCAGGGGAATGTTCCTTATGTTTAGGAAACTGAAAATGTTGCCAAATTTATAATTGAACCAAAATGCCAAGGGATCCTTGGATCCATAGCTAGGAGCGACCTAAGTTTCTTCATCTGCAAAGTGAAGAGGTTGTACTGGGTGGTGCCTAGAGCCCCTTGGACCTCTAAACCTTATGAATGCTCTCGTTTTAGAAAAGAAGAAACTGACATCCAGAAAAGGCAGGAGACCTGCTCAAGGTCGCACAGGTACTGAATGCTGGGGGAGGGATTCGAACCCAGACCTCCTACCTCCCAGTCTAGCCTCATACCACCCCACATTCTTCCTAAAATTCCTGTAGAATAAGCACGAATCAGCCTGTCACATTGATTATGTAAGGGCCCTGATGAAGGCACCAGGAAGTTTCCCTCCTCACCCCCAAATTACAACAAACCTATGTCTAGCTCCTCAGGGTGAAGACCAAACTCTAGGGATGGACTGAGGGGTGGTGAAGGGTCAGCTGCACTCCCAGAGGTAGGGGCTGCTGTCACAGGGAGCCTGGGATGCCCCAGCCCTCAGGCTATTCCCCTGTGAAGTGAGCGGTCTGGGAAGGTTTGAGAGTGATCAACACTGGCCCCAACCCCAGGGACACGAGATTTAGTCCTGGCTTGACACTGCTGTGCCCTGTGAGCTCCAGAAAACCACCTGCCTGTCAGCACAGTGATAGATTTGGATTACATTATTTCCATGGTCAGTCTAGCTTTAAATCCGAGGATCCTCCCAGCCCTGACATGTCCTATTCTAAGGCCTTTCCCAGCCCTGACATCCCCTGTTCTAAGGCTCCTCCTAGCCCTGACATCCCATCTAAGTTCCATCCCAGCTCTGACCTTCTGTTCTAAAGCCTTTCTTAGTTAGCTCTGACATCCTCTGTTCTGAGGTTCCCCCCCAGCTCTGACATCCCTTGTTCTAAACTCCCCAGCCCTGACATCCCCTGTTCTAAGGTTCCATCCCAGCTCTGACCTTCTGTTCTAAAGCCTTTCTTAGCTCTGACACCCCCTGTTCTGAGGTCCCCCCCCCGCCCCTGACATTCTCTGTTCTAAACCCCCCCCCAGCTCTGACATTCTATGATTCTTGGATATTATTTGCTAAAGAGAAGAATGTGATACAAGGCAGGCTCACCTTTTATCTCAGTCAAGGAGAGTTTCAATGAAAAGCCCTAAGAATGGTTTGTTTTAGGGGTGGCCAGGTGGCTCAACGAGTAAGAGCACCTGCTCCAGTGTCGGGATGACCTGGGATCAAATCCAGGCTCTGATACTTAGCACCACACCCAGAAATAACTGGCCATGTAACCTTGAGCAAGTTACTTAATCCCAATTGCCTAAAAAAAAAAAGAAGAATGGTTTGTTTTTTTTCTTCTACAAACACTTCGAGAGAGTCTGCTTTGTGCAGGCCCCCATTTGAGATACTGGGAGGGGAATGGAAATGTGTCAGTCAAAGTTCTTATTCTTAGGAGTTAATATTTGAAGCGCTTAATAAATGCTTCTTTCTCTCTCCCTTCCTTCCTTCCTCCCTCCCTCCCTTCCTCCCTCCCTCCCTCCCTCCCTCCCTCCCTTCCTTCCTTCCTTCCTTCCTTCATTCCTTCCTTCCTTCCTTCCTTCCTTCCTTCCTTCCTTCCTTCCTTCCTTCCTTCCTTCCTTCTTCAGAGTCTTCTCCTACCAAGGCAGTATCTCAGAGGCAGCAGAGTGTGGAGAACATGACCCTGGACTAGAAATCAGGCAACCTCCATTGGATTCCCAATATTATCTCTAGCCTGGGTGAGCTATTAACCCTCTCAGAGTATATAGTTTTGTCATTTTTAAAATGGCCATAATGATGACTCTTGCGGGACCTTTCTTCAGCTCAAATGAAACAATTTGTGTAATTTACTTTATAACTGTCACGTCCAGCCTTCTCTTTTTACAGCTGAAAATGCTGGGGCCTGGGGAGGTTAAGAGCTTTGGTCACATGGACTTTGGGGGTCAGTCTCAAGGCAGACGAGCGCATGGCTCCGTTCCTAGACTGGCAACAGTAATTTTTCTTCTTGTTCCTCTTCTTCCTCCTCCCCTTCTTTCTACCTCCCTCCTTCCCCTTCTCTTCCTCCTTCTTCTTCCTCCTCTTTGTTCCTCCTTCTCCTCCTTTCTATTTTGTTTTCACCTTTTTTAATGGTTTCAGACAGAAATAGTCCAAGGACAAGTCCCCACACTATTATTCTTATGTGGCCAATATTCTCAGTACTGTTTTGTCTTTGCAGCATGGTTTGGCACTGTTACCGTTATGACTATATTTATTACCAATTTCAAGACCTTAGGCACCATCTAGTCTAATAACTTCATCTGTAGATGTAGAAGAAACTAAGGCCCAGAGAGTCCAATTTCAAATAACCAGTAAGAAGGGGCAGAGGTGAGTCTGAAGTTCAGTTATTTCCAATGTCGTCCTTGTCTCAAGGATCAAGGAGGTGTACCCAAATAATCATAATGCAAAACAATTATGTGAAAAGGTGGGCTGGACTGTGAGAAGGACTTTTCCAGCTTTAAATATTAGGATGCTGAAAATGTGTGTGAAAAAGGTACTTCATGCTGTGGGAGTGCCCAGGAAGGAGAAATCATGTCTGGATGAAAGGAGGAGTCGACCTTGGAAAACTTCAATGAGGAGGTGACTTTTGTCTTGAGTTTTGAATGATAGAGAGGATGGTGATGGATTGCCATGGGAAGGAGGGCATTCTAGGTGGAGAAGAAAGATAAACCACACACAGAGGCAAAGACATACACACGTATATATCAGAAAATGGCAAGTGATCAGGTGTGTATGGAGTACTGAGTGGTTAATGGAAGTAAAAAGGAGATGAAAATAGAAAGGTTAGACAGACCAGATGTGACTGGGAAATGCAATCAGAGGGACAATTGACTTTAGGGCTGGGAAGTCAGATATTGATGCTGGAAACTCAAGAAAGGCATCAGCCTCTCTCCCACACTGAGGCAGCTGGTAAAAAGAGGGAGAAGCCAAATTTTTTGACTGGTGTTTAGGCCAACATGTTCTATTGAAGTCGTGGAATACCTTACAAGGAAGGAAAGGTCAATGCATGGCTCTGGGGAAGGGGGTGGTCTTCTCTTGATAGGCAGCTTTCTCTGTGTTGGGTGAGTTTTCTTTAATTTTTTTTTTTTTTTTGCTTTTTGGAGGGGGGAAGGCGGCAATTGGGGTTAAATGACTTGCCCAAGGTCACATGGCTAATAGATGTTAAGTGTCTGAGGCCATATTTGAACTCAGGTCCTCCTGACTCCAGGGCTGGTGATCTATTCTCTGTACCACCTAGGCACCCCCTTGGGTGAGTATTCTTGCCAATGTCTTCCAGGACATCCATGCTTGAAGTTGCCTGAGGTCATGGGCACAGAGAACATTGAAGTGTCCTTCAAGTGATGTTGACTCTGGGATAGTAACATCACCCTCAAACCTTCTGATCTTAGAGAATAGACACTTCAATGTTCTCTCTGCCCATGAACTCAGACAACTTCAAGCATAAATATTTGCAAGAATACTCTATTCTCTAAACTATATCTAGGTTAGACGTCCTGAAATGCTGGCAGCCAGATTTTTGTGGGACCCTAACATGAGGGCCATTGAATACCAGTCTAAGCAAACAATGCAGAACTAAGTCTCTGCTATCAGTGGGGCAGACCTATGTTTACCTGGGGGATCACAGGGCATTAAAGGTTGGAAGGGGCCTTGGGATCATTTACTAAGCATTTATTGTATTACAGAGCACTAAGCAAGATGAGTGGTTTAGACAGGCTGATGACCTTGTCTTTATGAAGTAAATCAAAGGAGGATGATGTCTATGATGCCTAATATTGCCTGTTAAAGACACCAAAAAGGGAACAATAAAAATACTCCAGGAAGATAGGGAGGGAAGAAATAAAAATTTATGAAGAACCTGCTTTGTTTCAGACACTGTGTTAAGTAAACATTTTACAAATATTATCTCATTTGATCCAGAAGGCCTACAGAGGAAGATGTAACTGACCAAAGAAGGCAGATTGAGACTCAAAGTGGTTATCATGTAGGTGGTAAGTAGTAGTCCCCAGGATTGGAACCCAGGTCTCCTGATTTCCAATCTAGTGCTTGAACCAATGTAGACACACACTCAAGTAATGAGATCTTTCATCATCATCATCATCATCATCCATTTCTCTGTAACCTTTGCCTTTTCAACTATATATATATAACTATATGTGTGTGTGTGTGTATAATCATAAGACTTAGCAGTGGTAAGCACCCCCTAAGGGCATCTACTCAAACCTTTTACTTTATAGATGAGGAAACTGGGACCCACGGAAGTTAAGTGACTTTGGAGTCACATGAGTACTGTGATGGGCAGATCAATCCTAGTGATAGCAACAGAGCCCATGGGTCAGTTCTCAAACTGGCAGCAGACAGCATGGATGATGCTATTAGCAGGGGGAGTAGGAAGGTCATGGGGAATGGGGCAGATGAGTTGTCCCATCTCTAGGGTAAGCATGCTAGCTGACATGGTTCAGACTCAGGGGACCTCTTAAAGCCCTTTCAAGGATATGTAACAGACTCTCAGTGGGAGACAGCTCATCTCTTCTCTAAAAGTCAGTTATGGTACCTGAAAAATAAGCTATGTGCTCCGAAGTCACTGACAAACTAAGACTTGATAATATTTCTCTGAAAATCTGTGTGGGATGTCTGACATCACCTCTGTGGTAAAGAGCTGTCTCGATGAAACTATCAGAGAAATAATAAGTCAGGCAACTTAGAAAGATAGAATGGTAGAGCTGAGAGGGGACTTGGAGCTCAGAGAAACAGAGGTCTTCAGCTGGAAGGGACTTCAGGAGACAGTAGTTAACTCCAACATTTTAATTAGAAGAAACAGCGACCCAGAGGGAGGGAGAGATTTGCCTGGTATGACACAGGGCTTTTTGACACCATAATCAGCGATCTATTGACTATGGGCATCTGCTATTACCACTCTCATTACCCAGCAGAAGAAATGAAGGCTCAGAAAATCAGAGTGACTTGCCTTAGATGACAGAGAAATTAAGCAGCAGAGCCAGGTATCCAGCCTCTGGCATCATACTGTCTCTTATGGTTTGCATTTGGGGAAAACGCTTATGATGGCAGATTCAGGAGACTACATGAAGGGCTGGAATGCCTGAGTTGCCTTAAAGGGAGTCATGAATAAGTGTTGGTCTTTATGTACACTTTCTTTCTCTATCTCCAACTAAGTCCCATTCCAATTTTCAGATGATTAAAAATAGTTTTTGTTTAACGAGTAATTTCTTCCCCTGAAGTTTTGATAAGAGTATCTAAGAGATGCAAACAATGATAAAAGGAACAATTTTTAACTACTGTTCTTAACTCATTCTCCAAACTTTCAGAGGATGACCCTGACCGTATTACCTGAATAAGCCCCATGGCACTCTAGAATGGAAGTTATGTCATTATTTTTCTGACTCTATTGCTCACTTGTCCCTCCTTCCTAGAGTGTGACCTCCCTAGAGTCAGACATCACCTCAATACTCTTCTTGTACGGAGTGAATCTCATTCCTATTCCTCTTGCCTTTCTACCCTTACCTCTCCCCCACAAAGTCCTCCCTGACTATTCTAGTCCATTCCTTCCTACCTACTCCTAAAATTATCATAGCATCACATATTTTGAGCTAGAAGGGACTAGAGAGGTCATTTAACCCAATGCCCCCATTTTCCAGAAGAGGAAAAGAAAAGCTCATGGTGGGGAAAGAACCTGCTTGCAATCATCAGAGGAAGGGTTTGAACATAGCTCTCTTGCCTCCAAATTCAGTATTGGTTCATCCATCCATCCATCCATCCATCCATCCATCCATCCATCCATCCATCCAT
>NW_027185720.1:12842000-12856557 GCF_028583685.1 Petaurus breviceps papuanus
CATCCATCCATCCATCCATCCATCCATCCATCCATCCATCCATCCATTCAATCATTCATTCATTCACTAGCTCACTCATTCATGAAATATTTATTGAACCATTAAATGTATCATGATTCCTACATTATGAGGGAGTTTAACAAGATGACTTTTAAGACTGAAATTCTATAGCTGCATGTCAAAAGACCTGAGTTTAAATTCTGTCTTTGCCATTTCTCAGCTGGGAGAATTTAAACTGGTCTCTTTCTCTGTCTAGGTCTTAATCTCCTCTTCTTCAAGATGAAGGGGTCAGACTCAATGACATCTAAGGGACCTTCTAGCTCTAAATCCATTTTTTTCAACCAACAAATGTTTTTGAAGTACCTACTGCGTGCCAGACACTATGCCAAGTGACATGGACACAAATACAATGAACGAAATAATCCTTAGTAAAATTTCATTTATGCAGTTGCATATACAGCTACATTTTAGTATTTTAGAATGACCATCCTGGACTTGCAGCAAATTTTTTTTTTGCAAAATGCCAACGGTGTTCCTGTAAGATTTCAGATCCATTCCCTCCCAACCCCCCCCTCCCCAAAAGGTTGACATCCATCTGCCTGAAGGAGGAGCCTCGCTGTGGTCATTATCACCCACTCTGGCATGAACCTGTTTGCCGCTTTCTCCATCAGTGGTCTGGTGCTAAAGGGCTGAGAAAGATGTTTGGGGCTTTTTGAAGAACACTTTCTCACGTTGTTTGTGATAATGGAAACTTTGAGTCAGGTGTACTCATGGACAGAAGGCCTGGCTTTAACCACACCAAAAAGCAGACACAAACTGACATGCCACAGGTTTCCATCCAGACACCCTCTAGCTCATAGAACATAAAGGACCTCAGAGACAGCTTCTTCAGGTGAGGAGAGAGCCAGAGAAGGGATATGCAACCACATCCAAGGTCACCTGGACATTTGGCCACAACATCAAAGCTAGACTTTATGTCACTTGGTTCCTCATTCAGGGATCTTCAAATTGGACAATCCTGGTCAAAGCTCCTTTTAAAATGAAGTGCTTGCCTTATGAAGCAGTGAGCTCCCAGATACTTGAAGTGCTACAGCAGAGTTTAGATGACCAACTCTTGATGGTGCTACGAGGGATAGTTCCTCCTTAGGAAAGAGTTTAGCTAGATGTCATCTTTGGTCCCTTCTGAAAATGGCTGCTTATGAAAAACTTACATCTTTGTGGAAATTCACAAATCTGAGTTAGGAAACATTTATGTTCTATACAATAAATAGAATCTTGGAATCATGAAACCTCAGACCTTTAGAATCACGAACTGTTAGAATCACAGACCATGGTTACTAAGGAAGTGGAGAAAAGGAGGAGGGAAAGTAGACTGCAGACCACCTCCCCAAATAGAAGAAATGGGTAGTGAGTTGCTCACACAGGTCACAAAATTGAGATGAAGGCGGTATATAATGCTGACGAGGGACTTCCTATTTTCAAGACATTGACCAGGGATAAAGGGTGTCTATTTACACTCCCCCAAAAAGAACCTAGGGCATGCAGAACACTCTGCAGGTGTTGGGGAAGTATGATACAAAGTTTAGAAAAGATATAATTGCCTTAGTGGAGCTTATAGAATTATGACAAAGATAAAGATAATAGAAAATACTATAACAAGCATTTTTGAGAGTTACAAAATAGAGGAAATGAGAAGGAGAAGTGGAGTTCTGTTCTTCACCATTTATGTATTGGGGAAAGGCTCTTATTATTATATACTTTTATCAAATACCTATTTTTTCTAGATATCACTCCTATTATCAGATAAATTGATTTAAGAACAGTAAATTATACACATACATGTAAAGGACTATGATGGCAATGTCATTGATTCGTGAATGCAGTCATTGGCTCAATATTTCAGCAAATGGCTGTTTTAACTAAAATTGTAATAGGATGTGAAGGACCTCAAATCTGTGTTTTGGACTTTTTTTTGCAGATATCACCAGTGAGCCAACTCCTCCTTAAAAATCAGGCCCAGGATTTTCACTTCTTATCATTTTCTACAATTTCCCTGATCAAATAACCCTGCCCTAAGGAGGTCAAGCTTCCTGGCCCCCAGAGACAATTTGGCTTTTAGGTTTAGCCATCCACCACACCCAGTCTCATCATCTTCTCTATTCTTCCTCCATTACTGTAATTGGATACCTTAATCTGACAGTTTCTCCCTCTTTACCTGCCATCCCTCCATAAGTAAGTACATATTCTACAACAGGAATACATTTCTAGGAATACAGTTTTTGGAGAGAATATGGAGAGAATCTACAAATTCCATTATAATATACCAAAGTTAGCAATTCTTTGGAAGATGAATGGTTGCTGATCTCTGGTCCAAGAATGCAATGTAATATTATTGTACTTGTAACAGACAAAAATAGCCAGAGAAACCTAGGGAGATTTGTATGCACTGTAGCAGAACCATAAATATATAAGTATATATGCACACATATATAGATGCACACACATATGTACACACATATATTCACACATATACATACATATATATCCAATGACTATGACAATGGAATTAGAAAGGGCACTAAAGATCAGTTGAACTTTTATGATGGAAAGGTCCAATCTTCATCCTATAGAACCACAGATCCAATTCTTTCCTTTTGGCAGAGAATTCGGGGGACTATAGGAGTCCAATGTTCATAATCTGTCAGACACATTCAGTTTTGTCTGTAGGCTTTTTTGTTGTTGTTTAACTGTTTTTCTTTGTGATAAGAGAAGGTTCAAAGGAAGGGGTATATCAGGAAGTGACTGTGGTATATCAACACCAGGCATCAGTAAAGCTTTAAAAAGAATAATATCACCTCACATTGGGGTCATAAGAAATGCTAGTGAAAGAAAAGCACCCAGTCCCAATTATGGTTGGTGCCCACACTTTAAAAAAATATGAACTTAAAAAAACAAGAAAACATGAACATTTCACTATTTAAAGACAAGTATTTAAGAGGATTACATATGAACTAAGCCAAAATATCTAAGCTGTTCTCTGCAGGTCTCCAGGTCTAGTGTGTCCCAAGTTTGAATCTCTCTCATCTGGAATGCTGAGTTTCTTTGAGACAGCATATCTGCTCTCCTCCCTTCCCCAAATGTTATGTCTTTTTCTTTAGAATATCCCTGGGATGGTTTGAGATCAACCCATTAGGGATTCTTGGTCTAAGATAATTGGTTAATTCTACAATCTCTGGCTCACTTTTAGTCAATCAGGAAGCCTTCTGATGATTTATGAGCCTTTGTTCAGTCACACACCTGTCCTTATAATGAAGCTAATGTAGTGCATCATTTTCCTCCACCCAAAGGGAAGAGGGGGTTTTAAAAAGTTCAAATTTGGAGTTTCCCCCATCATTTCCAAAATAGAGTAAACTTTTGACTATCAGGATAGCCAGAGAAGAATGTGTTGGCACACAGTGTTTAGTTTGTAGGTAGACTGGATGGTATCTTGTCTACTGAATGCTTTTTCCCACTCTTTCCTCTACTTTTCTGCTTCATAGATAGAAGAAGACATTAACTTGCCAACACCATATTTCTTGCTTATGAGCCCTTGGAAGAATGGAAAGAACAATGGTGCCCAAGTTGGAAGGTGATAAAAAGGCAAATGTTTGAGAGATCCAAATGATGAAAGGATTTACAATCCTCATTAATCAATCAACATTCATTTATTAAGAACTTACTGTATACCAGACACTTTGCTAATGTCTAGGAATACAAATACAAAAGTGAAATGGTCCCTGCCTTCAAGGAGCTAATCTAATTCTTCAAGGAGCTAATGCTAATCGAGCAGGCATTTATAGGTCCATACAAGATACATATAAAGTAGATAGGAAGAAAGTCTTAGATAGGAAGAAATTAGTAACTGAGGGGCTCAGGGATAGATTGACTACAAGTGGTGGAAATGGATTCTTTTTTAATTTAAAAAACTTTTGAGCTGATTCTTGAAAGTATACCACCTATATTATCAAATTAAGTCCTTACACTAATCCTGTGAATCAGGGAGTACAAATCTTATTATCTCAATTCAATAGCAAAAGCCCAGAGTTGGGGAGTGGCTCTTGCCTTGAATGGGAGATCATCAGCCCACAACCCAAGATGTACCATCTTTCCTCTATGTCCCCACTAACAGCCTTTCCAATCTCCCATAGCTGAAAGTACTTTGTTTAACTCTCTTTACCAGGATCACCTTGTATCAAATACATTTGCATATATGTTCATCAGATGACAGGATTATAAATTTAGAGTGGAAGGGACCCTTAGATGTCAGGTCTGGGTGGGACTGCACTGATCAGCAAGAGGAATACAGGCTTATAGACTTGAAGCTAAGAGGGCCTTTGTAGGCAGTCTAATCCAATTCTCTCATTTTACAGATGAGGAAACTGAGGCCCGGGGAGATGAAGAGACTTTCCCACAGGGAAATTCATCCACAGGGGATGAATTTCAGCTCCCTCATTTTATACTTCTGGAAACTGAGGCACAAAATCGCAAATCTAGTGCTCTTTTGTGTAAGGGCAGCATCTCTAAGTCAGTGCCAAGGTCAATAGGCATCCCTGTCCCGCCTCCAATTGTTCACACATCTGTGGCCCCTTTCAGCTAGAATAATTTTCATCCTTCTCATTCGTCTCTACTCTCCCCTCATCACCCAACCCAGTCTTCTTCATCCTGTTTTCCTGTAATAGAAGTCCTGGTATCTCTGAATATCATTTCTATCACCCAAGCTTCCTGCCTGTGGCTTTACACTCACCTCAACTCCCTTCCTCCCCCCCCCCCCCAGTGAAATGTCATCATCTAATGTACCACCAGGCATGCCAGACTTAGGAAAAAAGAAAGACAGGGTTACCGTGCATGGAAAAAAGGCCATGTTGAACCAGCCAAGGAGAGGCTTTTCTGGACCTCTAAAAACCTGTTTACCTGATCCACTCTCTCAGAACCAGTAAAGTGCAGGGAAAAGACCTCTAGATTCAGAATCAGAGGACTTGGGTTCCAATCCTGATCTGTAGCTTTAGGGAAGCCTCTCAACATTTTGGGATCTCAAGTTCATCAGCAGTTGGTGGTGGGGGGGAGCAGGTTTGGACTAAGTGGACTGAGATCTTTTCTAGCTGTAAATACTAGAAATTATCTCTTTTACCTTTTCTGGAAATGGGTGTTAGATTAGGTTGGATTTTTAGTCCCCTTCTCAAACAAGATCCACTGGAAAAATCCCAAGAAACTTTGCCAATGAATCGGTAGAGGTCTCAGGCACTTAGCTATGGTAGCCATCATTTCCAATGTGTATCATCTGAGAGGGGCCCAAGAAAATTTCCTAAAGCTTGGTTTCTTCCCAATGGCTGCACATTCAATTGGAGTATATATATCTCTATATATTATATAGTAAATACTTAACAAATGCTCTTTCATTATTCATTCATTTAGGCATTCATATATTTGCTCATTTGACACATGAAAAAATGGACTTCTAGAGAAGGAAGTGATTTCAACTCACATGATTTTTTTAAAGAGCTAGAGGTTATTAAATCTAACCTCTTCATTCGACAGATACAGGAATGGAGTCTTAGATTTTTTTTTAATACCTGAAAAGTACTTTTGAGATTATCTAACTTAACCTCATTTTAGAGCCTAGGAAAATGAGCCCCAGAGAAAGGAAGTTATTTTGCTCAGGGTTACACAGATAACAAGTGGTAGAGATAGAATTCAAACCCAGGTCCTCTGACTCTGAGTCCAGAATTCTTCCGCTATACAGATTTGTCCAAGGTCATACTGAGTCATTGGCAGAACTGGGACCCTACTCAGGTCTGCTGATCACCAAACCTCCTTCCTCTTTCTGCTGCATCCCACAAGCCAGCCCTGGTCCACCAGGGAATATGTTCAGTGTCTTTATGGGGAAAGGGAGGAGAGAAGAAGAGACTTAACAATGACCAAAAAATGACACTGAGAGGTAAAGTCATTTCTAGGGTGATACATCTAGTCACTGTCACAGGCAAGTCTTAAACCCCAAGCATCAACCGAGGAAGGCTGACTCAAGGAAAATAGCATATCCATTGACCACAAAAAACATACATGAAGGTAGCTGTGCAAGACCACACAACTGACAGGATAAAAAAAGAGAGAATTGTCTATATTGGTACGCTATTGTTAAAATGAAAGCAAGCAATTGACCTTCCTTCCTTTTAGCCAAAGGGAAACCATCAAAGTGAGAACTAGGAACTATGCCTGGGGCATGTGCAGTTTAAGGGACCAGTGAACACAGCAACAGCAGCAGAGTGTAATGGGACACAAAAAGGGTGGTCTGGAAGACAGTGGCACAGACCATCCAGGAACAAGGTGACATGTACGGACCATGGGTTGGTCCTTCATTCATGACAATGACTTCCTACCTAGGCAATTTCATGTAGGCCTGTGACTATAATCAACATTCTATGTTACTACACTGAACTATTTCTAGGAATGGCATTTGATAGTGGTGGGGAGTTAAATTGTGTTTATTAGGATCAGAGGATTAGTTATTTAGAGCTGGAGCCAAATGACCTTAGAGATCATCAGTATCACTGGGTTCTTAACCTAGGTTCCATGAGTTTAAAAAAATTTATAATTAAAATAGTTTTTAAATTAATGATTATTACAATTGGTTTGGTCTTTTTAAAGTTTATTTTATGCATTTTAAGCATTCTGAGAAGGAGCTCGTCTTAAAATACTTTGAAAACTACTTCAGTATAATTAGTTTCCATTGTAATCCTTTGTATTTCATTATGTGCACATAATTATGAAAAAAAGATACCATAGCATGTACCAAAGGGAGATGGAACACACACACACACACACAGAGTTAAAACTCTCTAATTCTAATATTCTAATTTTCTCCTTTTACAGAGGAGTAAGGTGAGGCTGAGAGAGATTCAGAATCATAGTTTTACAACTGGGAGGGAGCTCAGAGGCCCAGAAGTCCGAAGCCTTGAGAGGGCACTTGCCTTGTCTATGGTCGCCCAGGTAATAAGTCACAAAGGTGAAATGTAGAGGTAGGGCTGGAAAAAAATATGTCAATGAAAAAAGTTTTCAGAAAAGAGCTCTGTCCTTTACTGACTCTTCTCTGTTGTAAGGTACTTGTGTATTGGTATTTCCTTTAAAATGTCTTTTAAAAGTCAAATGATTGAATTAGTATAAGTAAATACCACCTGCCAAAAGAATAATTATGGTTTAAATATAATATTCCACGAAGAAAAAAACTCCTTCACACCAAAGGTCAAGTTTTCATGTAAGAAGAGGAAAGACTGATGTTCTCCCCTTTGAAAAGAAAAGGCTACTGTATTCTTGGAGTGTTTAAGGGTTTATAAGAATTTACTTTTCTAGCTGTTATTTCAGAATTCACAGAATTAAAAATTCACAGAATGTCAGAGATGGGAAAGACCTTAGAACATTGAATGTCAGAATTGGGAAGAACCTTAGAACATGGAATGTCAGAGCTGGGAAGGACCTTAGAACATGGAATGTCAAAGATGGGAAAGACCTTAGAACATGGAATGTCAGAGTTGATAGGGATCTTAGAAGTGGGACGTCAGAGCTGGCAGGGAGATAAAGGATTGTCTAATTATAACTCAGTCATTTTTGCAGGAGAGAAAGCTACATCCTAGAGAGAGGAAGGTTACCACTGTGAAAGAAATCTCTATCTCTGACTCCAAATTCATTGATTTTTCCTCCACAGTCCATGACTTTTGTCATTGGATCTGAATGCAGCAACATCTTCTTGGCAAACCTTTCTGGAACCCCTGCATTGACCACATGGACCCCTTTAATTTGAGAAGAGAAAACTCCTGGCTTCCCCCAAGGGGGGCTGAGTCCTGGGCTAGGTAACTTGTGGTCTACATAGCCAGGATCCCTTCTGGGAATCCAGTCCTTTCTACGGTTCAGAGAACTTTCCCATGTTGGGTCTCATGATATTCACAACTGACCTGGTAGGCATTCCTATCATTTCCTCATCTATGAAATGTGACAGTTAGCCTCACCGGATGGGCTCTAAGGTCACAGTCTATGGCTCTCTGTATCAAGAACTCAGAGACTGTTCTACTTGGAGGTCTAGAGTTCTTGAGCAAGAACCCATTCCAACCCCTCATTGTATAGGTGGGGAAGCCAATGCCTGGGAAGTTCAAGTGTTTTGCACAGGATACAGAGCACTGTCAGTTGATAAGTAAAGGGACCTAAGTCCACCTTTTACAGAGGAGGTTCTGAAGATCCAGAATGTCACACATTAGTAAGTATCTGAGGAAGATTTCAACTCCAAGTCCCACTAGTGATCTATCCACTACACCACACTGTCAGAACCCAGGCTTCTTCGCTACAAGCCCAGAGATTTTTTCCCTGACATTACCTTGAGAGTGAGGAATATCTTAAGTGGGGAGAGGAGGTCTGACCGAGCAAGGGGTGGTTGAGGGGCTCCAGAGAATTATGTTCTGCTCAGCCAAGAATTGGAAGAAATTGAGAGTATCCCCATCTATCACCCCCTTTTATCCTCAGGTTTAGAGTTTGGGGGTCTTTATCTATCTTGTTCTCTCTGTCTCCCTCCACTTGGCAAACCTTTATGTAGCCCCCTCACTGAGAAGATCAGTTACCAGTTCTTTCTCCAGATAAGCTCCATTTCTCTGCCCTGAAACTCAGCTCAGTTCAACTTCCCACCTAGCCTGGCCCCTGAGGAAACCCACCCTTTGTATCCTATCCCCTTGATTCCCCAATCTCCCCTTTCATTTCTCTCACTCTTTCCATCTGTTCAGCCTCTCTCCACCTGGAATCCCTCACCCTCCCAACCTGGACATAGAATCCAGCTCTGTCTTGCAGGGCCCCAAGCCCAGACTTTCTCCTCACTTTCCACCTGCTGGGACTGAGGCTCTAATTTTCCTAGCTCCAGCTGACAGGGGTCCCTTGGGGTTGGCTCAAATATCTAGCCAGAGGACAGAGGAAACAGAAGGCCCTGTGTCCCTCTGAAAGTTCCTGCCTGAAGATACCAATACCAGTTAGACCCTACATAGAAATGGTCTCAGGATTAGTAAAAGATAGAAATTAGGAAAGATAGGTTCAGGGTTTTCCTGAACTCTTTTCATTTCAATCATAGTACTTAGAATTGAAAGGGCCTTGACAGGTCACCTCTTTTTAAAAAAATTTTAAATGTTTCTTTTTTTCAATGAATAAACATTTATTCTCCCTTACTCCCACATCTCACCCTCGGAGAAATATAGGAAAACAAAAAATTCCTGTAACAAGCATGCACAGCCAAGCAAAACAAATTCCTATATTGTCAAGTAAAAAAAATGTTCATTTAATATCCTTAGCCCTTCACTTCTCTATCAGAAGAAAAGCAATGTTGTTCATTATTGATTCTCTGATATCATGGTCGAACATTGATCATAAGATCAGAGTTCTTAAGTCTTTCAGGTAAGTCTTTTTTAACGTTGTTGTCATTGTACTGTAAGTTGTTCTCCTGCTTCTGCTGACTTCACTCTGCATTAGTTCATATAAGGCTTTCCAGTCTCCTCTGAAACTGTCCATCTTGTCATTTCTTATAGTGCAATAATATTTCATTAAAGTTACATTCCAAATGTGTTTAGCTCATCCCCAGTTAAGTGGGTACATTTTTACTTTCCCTTTTTTTGTATTTTTTTTTGTGTATTTGGTTTTTTGTATTTGTGTTTTATTTTGTTTTTGCTATGAAAAAAAACAGTGACCACTAATTTTTTTTTCATGCAGAAAAGAAATAAAGATCTCTCTTTGATTTCATCAGGACACTCATGGTCAAAATGTAGTTTCAGTTTAGTGACTTTGGGTGGCGTAATTCCAAACTGCATTCCAGAATGGGGATACCAATTCATAGCTCCAGCAGCAGTGCATAAATGGGTTGGTTTTTCATGCATCTTTTCCGAAGGTTTTGTTTCCCTTTTTGTCAACTTTGAAAAACTGATGGGTTTGAGGTGGAACCTCAGAGTTGATTTGATTTGTATTTAGGTGGCTCAATGGATAGAACATTGCAGAGGGAGTCAAGAAGATCTCACTCAGTTCAAACCCAGACTCAGAGGCTTACTAGCTGTATGACTCTGGGTAAATTACTTAACCTCAGTTTTCTCATCTGTAAAATGATGATAATAATAGCACCTACCTTCCAGGGTTGTTGTAAGGATCAAGTGAGATAATAATTCTAAAGTGTTTTGCAAATCTTAAAGTGCCCAAAAAAACGCTAGCTATTAATGCTAGTTGAATGACTGGCTTCTCTATTTTTCAACCAGTACTCTGAAATATGATTTGAGATCTGGTTGTGCCAGCTCCTCTTTTCTTTTTTTTTTTTTATTGTTTCTCTTGATATTCTTGACCTTTTGCTCTTCCCAATGAATTCTGTTATAATTTTTCTAGCTCAATAAAGTAATCCTTTGGCAGTTTGATTGTTATGGCACTGAACAAGTCAGTTAATTTAGTATTATCCTTATTTTATTAATATAAGTTACCAATGAACAATTAATATTCCTTCAATTATTTAGACTTATTGTTATTTTCCAAAAGTGTTTTGTAGTTATATAAATACAGTTCCTATGCATATCTTGCTTAGTAAATTCCCATGTGTCTTATATATTTCATAGTTATTTTAAAATGGAATTTCTATTTTTTTTCTACTAGATCTTGTTACTAATATACATAAACATTGGTGATTTGTATGGATTTATTTTATATCCTGCAACTTGGCTGCCATTATTTCAATTATTATTTGTTGGTTTTGTTTGTTTGTTTGTTTTTGCTTTTTGGAGGGCAATTGGGATTATGTGACTTGCCCAAAGTCACACAGCTAGTAAGTGTTAAGTGTCTGAGGCCAGATTTGAACTCAGATCCTCCTGACTCCAGGGCTGATGCTCTATTCACTGTACCACCTAGCTGCCCCTCAATTAATTTTTAGTTGAGTCTTTGGGATTTCCTAAATAAACCATCATACCATCTAAAAAAAGATAATTGTGTTTATTTTTGCCTACACTTATTCCTTCAACTTATGTTTCTTGTCTTATTGCTAGGTAGCATTTCCTACTCTGTATCAAATAGGAGTGGTAAGGATGGACCATATCTTTCAATCTCCAATCTTACTGAACTAGACTCTAGGTTATCCCCATTACATATAATGCTGACTCACAGTTTTAGGTAGTTATTATTTATCATTTTGAGGAAAATTTCGTTTATTGATATTTGCTTTTATTTTTCCAGCAATGGGCATGCTATTTTCTGAAAACTTTTTTTTCTACATACATTGATATAACCATGGTTTTTCCTCTTCTTTTCATTGCTATGGTTTGTTATGTTTATAATTTTCCTAATATTGAATTAACCTTGCGTCATCAGTATCATCAAGATAAACATAACCTGATCATATTGTATAATTTTTTCTGATGTGTTTCTGGAAACTCTTTATTAAGATTTTATTTTTTAAAATGGTGTCAATCTTCATTAGGGATATAATTGCCAATAGTTTTCTTTGATTTCTAAAGTGCCTAATTCTGACTCTCACTGGTTTAGGGATCAAGATCATATATATTTACATCACAGAAGGACTTTGGAAGGATCCTTTCTTTTCTTTTCCTTTCCCTTTTTTGTAAATCATTGATATAATATTGGAATTAATTGGATATAATATGTTGGATATAATTTGGATATAATATTGGAATTAATCTTTAGATGTTTGATAGAATTTACTTATAAATTCACCTGGTCCTCAGGTTTATTTTTCTGAGGGAGTTCACTTTTGGCTTGTTCAATAATTATTCAATAATTTAAAAGCTATTTAAATTGCCTATTTCATATTTATCAAATTGGGCATTTTACATTTTATTAATATCCATCTATTTCATTTAAGTTATCAGTTTTGCTTACGTATTTTTAGGCAAAATAATTTCTAATAACTTCCTTTATTTCAAATTCATTTGTTGTGAACTAGTTTTTACATTTAAAATTCAATTTGAATGAATAAAATTAATTTTTATACTGATTTGATTTTTCTCCTTCTTTTAAAAAATCACATTACTTAATATTTTCTCTACTTTTTTTTGGTTCTCAAATTTATTTCTGTTTTTGCTTCCAATTTTTTAAATATCTTCTTTGATTTTCAGAATTTTTATTTTGGTGTTTAATTTAAATTTATGTTGATTTTTTTTTTTTTAGTATTTTAGGTGTATGCCTAATTTGACGACTTCTACTTCTCTTTTGTTGATGAAAATGTTTGAAGATAGAATTTTTCCCTTAAGGATTGCTTTGGTTACCTACTCCAAATCTTGGTATGTTTCTCCTCAGTGTCATTATTTTATTGTTTCAATGATTTGTTCTTTGACATACTAATTCTCTAGGATTAAATGATTTAGTTCCCAGTAAATTTTAATCATTTCTTTAACAGATCTTTTTCAGGAATATAATTTTTATTGCATTTTAATCAGTAAAGGATATATTTAATATTTTTTATTTTCTATATTTTTGAGGTTTTTATGACCTGATACGTGGTCTATTTTTGTAAATATTCCATACAATATTAGAATATGTATATTCCTTTCTATTCCCCTTTAATAATCACTAGAAAGCTGTCAAATTTAGCTTAGAAACTCTACTCAAGGGCTTTATCTTCTTTTCTGACTTTTTTAAAGGTTTGTTATATGTCACAAAGGGTTACATTGAGATCCTACACTATTATAATTTGACTTTCTTTCCCCCTATATCTTCTTTAACTTTAAGAATTTAGTATTTAAGTATTTCTTTAACTTTTAAGTATTTAAATTACATACCATTCAGTGTACATAAGTTAATATTGAAAGTAATTTATTGTATCTCTCAAAGTAATATAATTTCTAAGATTTTATATTTTAATCAAATCTATTACTGCTATTGTTTTGTATGATCTTCATTTTTACAGATGAGAAAACTGATACTCACAAAGTTAGAGTGATTTGTTCAAAGTCATGGAGGTAGTAAGGAATAAAGTCAGGGTGTGAAGCACAGCCCTCTGAAGCCAAATCCAGTTTTGTTTTGGTTTTTTGCTTATAAAGAGCTCTTCTTGCTCCATTTTCCAGGAATTATCCTGAGCCTTGGGGATCTTCCATGTCTCTCCTCCCTATTCTCTCTTGGACAAGTCTCTCTGCTTAGGCTGAATGGGTGTGGTATTGGTTCTGAAGTTCTCCCAGGGAGAGATAGGCACCATTGTTCAGGACTGGGTAGGTAGAAGAGACAGTATGAGTCTGGTCTGGTGTAGGGGGAACAGCCCAGGGAAAGGGACAGGCAGGCCCCACTCCAGGGCCTAGAGGAAGGCTCCCATCCTGGGTTAATTCAGGTCTTGAATCCAAGGAATTCTGGGATCTTGAGAAACTGGGGTCACAGGATGGGGTAGTAACTGTGTCCTCTTCAGGAGGTGAAGTCTCCTTCTTGGCCTCTTTTTCTGAGAAAGAGATGCTTTGGGATGCCAGGTTATTCCCAGGGCCCTGGAAGAGCCTGGGGGAGAAGAGGATCATGTCATCTCCAGGGGGAAATGTGCAGTATGAGTCATCCTCAGGCCCTCCAGGGAGTGGCTGGGGCACCAGGGAGCCTTGCTCCCCTTCCTCTTTGTTCTCTTCCTCTTCCTCACTGAAAGGTGAATAGGTGAAATATACCTGGCAGGATTCGACTTCCAGAGCATCAGGAAGGTGGAAAAAAAAGTAACCCTGGTTGGTGAAGCAGCTGGACACAGAACCACTCTTCTCTGGGGATCTATAGGATGGAACCAGCTCCTTGGAGAGTAACAAACCCAGGTTTGGGTCTTCTTTCTGCATCACCTCCAGTGGAGAGATTTCTGGGGCCAAAATACTGGTGGTAAAGGAGGCGTTGGGAAAAGGAGAAGAAAGCCACTTCTGCCAGAAGGGAAAGAGTAATAATACAAAATTACACGTCATTACTCATAGGGGTTCAAGACCCACTTGAGACAGTTAGTTACTAGTTGTGTAACCCTGAGTGTAGATAAGATTCTTTCTCCCATTCCCAGGGCAGAGTTCACCATTGGAGATTTTTTTTTCCTTCTTGTCGGTGAGAATTCAGCATATCTAGTTGATCCTAGACCCACCAACTTCATTCTCTGACTATATTCTTGGCATTGTGCCAACAGCGTACCCTTCCCACTACTTCTCCTGCCCTGCCTCTGGGAGCAGTAACAAAATCAGCACCATCATTCCCGGAAAAGCTGTGTCAGTCACAAGCCCTATGGTTCCACTCACCTTTACTGTGACCTCCAAGACAAAAACACCTCTCCCTGGATACCACTCCCCTAAATGAGTTGTTGCCTATTCAAGTTACTTAAGACAGAGAATGTCTTATTTCATGTATTTGTAGCCTCAGCACTTAGGATAGTGCTTGGTTCATAGTAAGTATTTAATTATTTCCTCCCTGCATCCCTGCATCCCTCCTTCCTTCCTTCCTTCCTCCCTCTCTCCTTCCCTTCTTCCTTCCTTCCTTCCTTCCTCCCTTCCTCCCTCCCTCCCTTCCTCCCTCCCTCCCT
>NW_027185720.1:12861557-12875134 GCF_028583685.1 Petaurus breviceps papuanus
GGAAAACCAGGATGGAGGGTGCCTCTCTTCCATGTGGAGACCCTTCCTCTTTCCCAGAGCTCTTTTTAAAAATATTAAACAATTGTTATCAAGACTGAGGGTGGAAACACATGTTGATGCAGATATACAATGACATACAAAGACATACATAGCATGTGTCCACAAACATTCAAGAGCACATGCAAATATAATAAACACAACTATGTTATGTATATGCAATGCATACAAGCATACATGTATACTTCAATGTATAAGACATGCATGTGTGATGTATGCAAATATGGTACCCACACAGAAACACATTAAACTTGCACACCTGTACCCATGCACATAAGCATAAATGTAAACAAAAGCATATGAAAAAATCACTTGCTCCAAACACCCATACAAAGGTGATGTACAAATTCTACACCCTCATGTGTATATACATGTTCACATGCCCTGAGTCTGAGATGCCAATATATTTGGAGGGTTATTATGGTTTCCTTATTCATTCCCACAACTTTTTCTTCAATAGCTCAAGCCCAGACCACCCACTCATTCTTATGGGGAAGGGCAGGCTCTTCACTAATCTTAACCAAGAGCCAACCAGGAGTTTCAAGGGATATAGGAAGGAGAATGTAGAGAGGATGAGGATGCTTACTTATGGGACAGTGAAAGAGAGAGGAATACAGACAGGGAGGTCGGCCAAAATTTCTCACCATTTCTGGGGGTGCCACCTGGACACCAGCAGGAGCATGAGGAAGATGCTGACAGTGCCACATAGACCCACAATTAGGTGGAACAACTTGAAGGTGGACACTAGGAAGGGGAGAAAAATTAGGGGAGTTACCAAAATGAAAGAGAGCCAAAAATCTGGGGATATAATGTGAGGAAGGTTCAATCCCACCCAGCTCCAGATCTGGCCCCCAATATAGACTCATATAGCACTTTATGAGATCAGTAGGACATGTTTTACTGGCCCCATTTTATAGATGAGAGACATTGACAATTAGGGAGTCTAAGTGAGCTGTCCAAGGTCTAATAGATAGTCGGTGAGTGACAAGCTAAGATCAGATTTTAGTTAGATCTTTCAGCTCCAAATCCAATGAATGTTATTCCTTCACAGCTCTAATTTAGACAGAGTGCTTTCTTCATTGTAACTCTGTGAAACCACTAAAGATTATCTACATGTTACAGAGAGGTAAACTGATGCTCATGTAGATGAATCACCTTGCTCACATTACTCCTCAAGAGCAGTGCCTGTTTCTTTTCCTAGTGTCTCCACCACTTATCATGGTGTCTTACACATAGTAGGCACTTAATAAATGATTATTGACTGGCTGGCATTTATAGATCTAGAAAATATACATAGAGCTTTTAAGGATGTTCAGGTAGACAGATTCAGGATAATGGGAAGTATCTTTAGGGTGGGAATCGTTTTGTTTTTCATCTTAGTATTCCATGCACTGAAGGCTTCCATTGATATTCACATAATTTTAAGAGAACTCAAAGTCTCCTAGAAACCTAAACAGATTAGTTGTAGAAGATTTATTGAGGGGGAGGGGGATGAAGAAGAGGTGATCAGAGGAGGAAGATGAAAAAGAGCTCTGATCTGCATCATTGGCTGGGATAACCACATCAATAAAAACAATGAAGCATTTCCAGTGCCTACCCTTCACAGTTCCTTGCATATAGTAAGTGCTCGATAAATTATAAAATTATAAATGGCTTGTTAAGTTGTTTAGTGCTTTCAGACCACCAAAGACCCAGGATATTTTTCACAGAAATTGTTGTGACCAGTCATAGCTGCCTCTATCCTTTATTTGGCCACATGATTTCTTCAACTCCAATGTGGAACTTTACATTTATTCTTTATTATATTTACTCAAAGTAGAGTCTGTTCACCATTCTAGTCTGTCTAAATTGTTTTGAATTTACCAGCCACTGGGTTAGTTATCCTTCTTAGTCCATGGAGGGGAACCCAGTCCAATCTTCCCCTGTTGCCCTCAGTAGCAAACTTCCCCTGTTCCTCTTCATTTTCCTCTCCCTCACTTTCCACATATAACCCTCAGATTCCCCTCAGTTCTCTTCTTCCCCTTCCCTGACTTCCCTCCTTAAATCTTCCTACCCAGAGTTATCTATCACAGTCCCATCCTATTCCCAATCACTTCTTCCCCAAATGAACTTCTCTTTAGTTACCTTGTGGTTTTGTCTGGAAGACAAGGGTCTGGCTCCAGGGACTCCAAAATGCTGAAGCCCCCTCTTTTTCTGGTTTGCCTCGGACCTGGAACTCATATGTTGTGCCAGGAGAGAGTTTTTCAATGTAGACCCACCTTTGGTTTTGGTTTATGGGCAGCATGGTGGCTTTCTGCAGAGAACCAAAGAATTAATCAATAAGCATTTATGAACTACCTACTGT
Organism: Petaurus breviceps papuanus; assembly: GCF_028583685.1. Lineage (NCBI taxonomy): Eukaryota > Metazoa > Chordata > Mammalia > Diprotodontia > Petauridae > Petaurus > Petaurus breviceps. The sequence continues at coordinate 12,863,959 of NW_027185720.1, forward strand.
GTGTCCAGAACTGGGCTCAACTAGACATCAAGATACAAAGACAAAAAATGACAAATAAAACAATCCCCAACCTTAAGGAGCTTCTGCTCTATAAGGGAGATAATATGTAACTATATATATATATATATATATACATATATATGCACACATATATCTCTTTTTGTGTATACACACACACAACCACACACACATACACAAACATAAACACAAGGTGATTGGGAAGGGGTAAGTATTAGCAGTAGGAAAAATCCTCTGGAAGAGGTAATATTTGAATCCTGCTTTGAAGGAAACAGAGAAAATAAAAGACATTGCAGGTGTTTAGCCTAGTCTGCAAAAATACAGAAGGTAGACTATCTTATATTAGGGACAGTGAGGGAATTTATAACACCTTAGAATCCTGTTATCATAGAATCTTGAACTTTTAGAATCTTGGACTATTGGAATTTGGTCTGTGTGAGTTTATATTGTTTGTTGCCCTGCTTTATGTCAACAGAACTCTATATACAGGGTACAAGGCAATAGCAGCAAAATGATGAGGACAGTGAAGTCTTTCACACATACTGCCCCACCCCCAACACTCGGTTTCTTCTCCCTTCACTACCTCTTGTCTGGTGGTCCTCACACCCTCATGTTTTTTTGCTCTTCTCTCGATGGCACTCTGCATTGAGTTTCCAATCCCTTCTTCATACCAAAGTGCCATTAACTGATAACAGTTTATGGTGTCTCCCTTTCCATGGGCGTGTCTGATTCAAATAAAGGGACTGAAGTGACAGCTGGTCCTGGTTAATGTTTCACTTGGTTCCAGATGGCAAAATAAAGACTGAAGTAATTTACAGGAAATAACATTTTGGCTAGATGTAAGGAAGAACTTCCTAAAGAGAATGTAATAATATGCCTCCGCTAATAATAACAATTATTACTTATTGTTATATATTTTATAATACATTTTGGAGCTGAAAGATTATTTCATTGGCATAAGGAATTCCAATTCCACCATTTCCAATTCCAATTCCACTAACATGTATTGGTATTTCCTTGGCCACTTCTAGTCTTCAAAGAGTTGGCTAGAGGACTGGGAGATGAAGGGATATGCCCAGGGTCCCATGCTAGTATGTGTCAGAGCCTAGACCTGAATCTAGGCCTTCCTGTCTCCAAATACCCAAGACCAAGTCTTTCTCAACTATGCCATATTTGCCTCTAATTCTTGCTTTTTCTTTGGTATAAGGAACTCCCCCATGAGGAAGAGCATTCTACCAAAGCAGATTGGCATCTCCTCTCCAAGTTCTAGTCTTAAGAGAAGTGCTTGGGCCCTGAGAGGTCAAAGGTCACACAGCCAATTCTATATCAGAGATGTGACCCAAACCTAGGTCTCCCTGACTCTCCTGAGCCACTCTGCCACATCTCCTCTTCAGTTATCATACTCTTCCATTCCACCTTTAATCTATGTTCCAGGCTAGAAGCAAGAGAGCCTTTAGCCCCAGAGCTCTTATTTTTTGTGTGTGTATCCTGGACCCCTTGGGTAGTCAGTCTGGTGAAATCCCTTCTCAGAATCATGCTCTTAAATGAATAAGATAAAATATATAGGCTTACAAAGGAAATCAATTATCTATAAATACAGTTATCCAAATACTTTTCAAAAATTCATGGTCTCCAGGTCTAGAAACTCAGTTTTAAACTATCATCACAAGAGAACTAAGACTAAGAAGAAGGGTTCTGAACAGAAGAAGGAAAAGGAGGAGTGGGGGGGGGGTAGTTCTCCTAATAACACCCAAACCAGAATGCTGGTCCCTTTTATCCTGGTCCTCTTAAAGTACCACATACACACACACACACACACACACACACACATCCATATCTAAGAAGCCCTGAAGGTCTTGAGAGTACAAAAAGTTTGAGAAGTCCTAGAGAAGGAACTCTTAACTTTTCTTGCATGCTCTGAACCCGCTGGCTAGCCAATCTACCAAAGCCTAGTTATCTCTTCTCAGAATCATGGCTTTAAATGCATTGAAAACTAGGATTACAATGGAAAGCAATTCTATTGATATAAAGATTATTTTTCCCCATCCAGTTTCACAGGTTTCTTGAAATCTCTCCATGAACCCCTTGGATCCCAGATTAAGAACTCCTAGACTTGATTTTCTCTGAGGATCTTCCCTTCCAGCTCTGAATTCTATGGTCCTCTGCCTGCCATAGACTGAGATGGGATTGGGCTATACAGAGGATTTGGTAGGTATGGACTTTTCCAAAAAGACCCTGAATTCTGAAGGGCTAGCTGTGTCTGGTGGGGTGATAGAGGTCAAGGGAAGGGAGTTGGGAGCAGCCCCAGGGGTCAGGGAGAATAGCAATTGAGCCCAAAGTCTCAATACTCACCTCCCAGGAGCTTCCCTGAACCTTATATCTAGCCTCGAACACCAGGTGATTCTCCAGGTAATGTGAGCAGAGGGGAACTGCCCAGGACACGTTGTAGGCATATTCTTCTTGCTGGATCAGGCAGAGGTCACTGAGGGCCATTAGTCGAACTGAAGAAGGAGAAAGGGGCAGGAAAAGTTGGGAATGCTGGAAGGAAACTCCAACATAGTAAGGACTCCGTTATCCCCTCCTGCACTCTTCCACCTAGGTCCATCCACCTTGTCTGGACAACTGTCCCCATCATCTGGGCTCTCTGACCTCTCATCCCTGTCATGGTCTAGGAATAATAAGCAAGACTCTCTTCTTCATACTTAATTCAAATGAGAAAAGTTTAAAAAAAATAAATAAACTAGGAAGCAGGAAAATAATCATAGGATGAATTTACAGAGGCTAGAGGAAACATTTGAGTAGACCTAAACCCTGACCACGGAGAGGCATTGGTTAAAACAGTCCCCAAATCCTAGAAGCTCAGAACTGGGAAGGTCTTTGGAGCCACATTCAATTCCTAGGCCAAGAGGATGAGTTTACGTTCTAAATGGGAGCACGAACGAAAGACCAAGGCACAGAACCAGAATGTAGAAGAATCTTCCTTGTCCATACCTTGTCTGTCACTGGTATCCTGAGTTCTTCCTACTGTTCAGATCCAAGAAAAGGAGCTGACTTTCTACCAACTTCAGTTTATTTCCCTTTTATTTCTTACATTCAAGAAAAGGGAGAAAAGTTGGGTCCATATCCCCGACCCAAGCCTGGATCCTTGTCCAGGATACCCTCACTCACTCTTCCCAAAGGGTCTGAAATCCTCTTCCATCTCCATCCTGTTTCCCTCAACCAGACAGCTCACCTTCATGACCAGGACATCAACAACAGTCAGAGACTGACTCTGGAAGGAAAAGAGATCAGGGCTGCAGTGGGTGATCTGAAGAGGATCGGGTTGGGAGAAAGTGGAGCCAGGTCATCAACAATAAAGAGACAGGGCTCTGTATAAACTACCTCCCCTCCTCATACCTTGGCTTTATAAGCTCATAATGCTGTAGAGTCAGAATGAACCTTAGGGGTCATTTATTCAAACCCCTTCATTTTCCAGGGGAGCAGGGCTACAGAATTAAAGCCCAAAGTCTCCTAGGTCACTCCCTCCTTGGTTCTCTGAAGGCCCAAAATACCCTCCCCTGCTTTCTCTCTATGCCATTTAATTCTACCATGTATGGCAAGGTCTAGCTTAAGATTTATAGAGTCACAACATTTTCAAGCTCAAAGATTTCATCTCATCTCATTTTCAAGATGATGGAACTAAGGACCAGAGAGGGACTCAGTCAAAGTCAGTGGCAGACCTGAAGCTAGTATCCCATTCAAATACTGTTGACAATGTTTACCGTCTGACTTGAGCAAGTCTCTTTATTTCCTTGGGTCTCAGTTTCCTCATCTGTATAATAAGGAGGATAGGCTAGAAACTATACGATTCCTTCCGATTCTGGATCTATGATGTTGTCAAAGGAACCCTGGATTATCCCTTAGTGCTGGTCTTTCTTTACTTGACCACTCCACATTTGTTGTATAATTTTCAAGCCCCTTTATTTCTCTGGGCCTCAGTTTCCTCACCTGTAAAATGAGGGGGTTGGGCTGGACAGAATCTGAGACCCTTACAATTCTACATGTAATCCTATGGTTCCTTCAGGCATTAGTCATTATTCTATCCCCATTGCAGCTGCCCAATATGAAGAGATTGTGACTTATATGGGCATAGGAAGAGGTCCAGAGGGTTGGGATGGTGGATAACCCTGGGGATTTAAGAGTGGAAGGATCACAGATTTAGAACAGGAAGGGACTTTGAATGTAATTTAATCCAATATCTTCACTTTATGAATAAGGCAGCTAAAACTCATAGAGGATGGGACTTTCCTAAGGTCACATAAATGGTAAGTGGCAGAGCCCAGATCTGAAGTCAAGTTTGCTGGTTATATGTCTAATATAAAGACAATCTGCCTCTTGCCTGAGGACTCCACCCTCACCCCCTCTCAGCCCTGTCCCTCAGAAGATTCCAAACACTTACATGGATATCTCCTAAAATCAAGTCACAAGTCCAGAGTGTTGGCTCCACATGGAGAAGCTCACAGCTTGGCTTCCCTTGTCTTCTAAGAGTAAAATTAAAATTAAAAAAAGATTAAATCTCTTTTAAGGTGTCCAGCAATTGAGTCATTCCAATCTGTCCCACTCTGTCTATGTCTTGTTTGGTGTTGACCGATTGTCTCCCTCTCAGTAGACTGTGGGCATCTTGAGGGCAAGTTGGGTTTTTTTGCCTTTCTTTCTATATCCTGGCACATAGTAGGTACATAATAAACACATATTTTCTTGACTTTATTTGATACAACCTTAACAATATTTACTCTGTTCTTTGGATTGGTGGGTTCTCTAGCTACCATGTGGTCACCTGGAGTATATAATGCTCATGGTACCCAATGAGAGAGGCCAAAATATAATCTACAATTTGGAATCCTATCCAAGGGATTCAGAATGCTGAGCACCTAGGAAAGTAGGACCAGGATCTTGCAGAGCCTTGAAATTATGTTCTATGAAGATTGGCTAAAGGAACTGAGGACATTGAATCTTGAGAGGGGAATGTTTTGGGTGACAGGGATTTGGGGGCAGGGGGAGAAGAAAGGCATGAAATCTGTCTTCAAATATTTGAAAGGCTGGCAGGGGGGATAGTCTGCTTGGCCCCAGAGGGAAGAATTAGCAGAGATGATGTTCTTAGGGGAAAGAAGGGGAAATTTCAGTCCATAGATGTGTTAAGGTCTTTCCTATTCTGAGAAAAAAGTCTTCAATAATGATATTGCCAGAAATTCCCAAACTCACTCTCTTCTCCAAGACTCCTAGAAAGAAACATGGGTGTTCATGGCTGCTCCTTCCTCATCATTCATTCACCCCTCAATCCCTTGAGATCTGGATTCTACTTCTAATATTCTCTTCAAACTGTCCTCTCTTGGGACACCAGTGAATTAACAATCACCAACTCTAATGCTCTTTTTTTTGGACATAATCTTTTTATTTTACAAAAAAAAAGAATGGATGGATGGAAACATTTACAAATCCTTCAGTAGTCTTTCTTAAGTCATAAATGAAATCTGCAATTGTATATGTGTCCACTCATCATTTATGAATACTACATGAGCTAGTATTACCTAGGAATTAGAACTTGCCTTGGTTTTGAAATTTACCTAGGTCAGTTCCTCATTCTTTGAAAATACACAACAGCTATAGCTTAGACCACTGCAGCTTTTGTAATTTAAAACAATTTGAGAAAAGCAAATTCTTGTTTCCTCATTAGGAAACCAGAATACTTTCTTGTCATCTTCCAGTATCAAAAATATTTCACAGTTTGATTTACCTTTATCTAAGGGTAAAATGAATCCCTTCTATACTTAGATGAATTTTTTTGGTATTCAGTAACTCCAAAAGCAAATATGTCTAAATTTAGACTGAGTCTGTACCAGTGGAGTATCCATAGCTAGGTGCTAATACAAGATTGTCAGTATACTGGTTGAAGTCCATGTGTTAACAAAAAGATTAACATAAAATGTATGCCAACATCATTATAGAAATTTTGCCACAGTGCTGCATGGTGAGAGACCTGATTGGTTCTTGAGAATTTATCATATTCACTATGAGGAAGCAAACATTAACATTAATATCTTCAAGGTGTTTTCCAATTTTGGCTTTTAGCTTACTAAAACATAAAAGACCTTCCCGTCCAATTTCAAGCATTTTTTCTTCCCATGATTTAATTTCATTTGCGTAATGAATTTTATCATCTTTGGCAAGTTGTAACTATACATGCTTGCGAGATGGTGACAGATTTTTCCACTCTTCATTTAAAAGCCTCATTGTTTCCTGTGATGAAATCCCTTTTGCTTCCTTAAAATTCAGAAATAAAAATGTCATAATCTACGTGAAATTTTTTGGGCTTTACAAAGGTGCTCAGCTCTATTTTTTTCTTTATTACTTCCTTTCTAGTCTTTCTTAGGTGCTTCTCTTCTTTCAATGTTTTTTTTTCTCATTAGAATTGAGCTCTGCCATATTTTTGGAGTCCTCTTCTTTGTATATTTTTAAATCTGCCTTGGTAGCTTCTTCATGTACTTTCTTCTGTGATTCTGGAAGCTCCCTCCAAGCTTCAGCAAGTTTCTTAATTACGTCTGTGCTATTCAAATCTGGATTTTGTTCTCTGAGCATGGATCTATATTCCATTGTAAAACGAATATAAGAAGAACAAGCCTTCTTTGGAGCATTACATAAAGTACAGTCTTTCATAAACCACTCCAAGCCACAGAGAGAACTCAGGGGGGCAGTTACAGCTGCCCTTGGTCAGTGGTGGGGGTTCCCTGAGCATATTTATGCTCATGTGTGAGCAGCCGCTGGTCCCTGCCAAACTCGGGGCTTTGTGGGAGTCTCCAATGGCCTTATCTCAGTACTCTTCCTCCCTCTCTTCTTTTTTCTTTTTAAAGTAATCGGGGTTAAGTAACTTGCTCAAGGTTACACAGCCAGTTATTTTGGGGTGCTAAGTGTCTGAGCCCGGATTCAATCTCCAGGACATCCCGACACTGGAGCCGGTGCTCTTACTCGCTGTGCTACCTGGCCGCCCCTCTCCCTCTCTTCTTAACATCTGACATTGAGTGCTTGGTACTCTCTCTTCCATAGTTACAATTAAATAGAAGCTCACTGAAGGCAGGGCATTCTTGTCTTAGAATGCCTACACGAGGGCTTGGATGATAGCCATAATATAATAGATAGTTGTAGATGAATTGATTTGTTTAATGCTTATCTTTGTAGTGCCCTTTCCCCTGATAGAATGCGAGCAAATTGCAGGGAGTTGTCTGTCTCTGACTCCCTAGTGCCTAGCAGAATGCCTGGGAGATAATAAATTCTTGTTGACTGATCAATGTACATAATACATATATTTGTACCTGACATTTCCTCTATTAAAACATAAGCTTCTTAAGTTCGGGGGTTTAGGGGATAGGGAAAAGATTTCTTTTAGCTGGAATTTGAAGGAAGCCAAGGGAGCTGAGGGCTGGAGGTGAGGAAGGTGGGGGGAGGGGGAATCAGTAGAAATTCGCCAAGTCAGGAGACGGAGCAGCTTATGAGAGGACCAACCGTTGGGTGACAGTGTCACTGAATCACCTAATAAATCACTCTGAGGAAGAGTGGTGTAAGATCTAAAAAAGACAGGAAAGATGAGAGGGCTTTGGTTTTTGAAGGGCTTTGAAAGCCAAAGAGGATTTTTATTTAATTCTGGAGGTAAGAGAGAGCCACCAGAGTTTGTTGAAAGGGGGTGAAATACGTATAAGAGAGGGTATGGCCTCTTCCACTGGGGAAGCCCTAGCCAGGCCAGGCCAATTCGTTGTATTATAGTGTGTGAAAAAAGCTTACTCAGTTTATCAAGCCTCATTATATGGTCTTCCCATCACCTTCAGGACCACCTTGGCTGACAGTGGGCAAGAAGGGAAAGGTAGTCCTGAGATTAGCTCCTAGTGAGACAGCAGTGAGGCCTGAGGGTCAACAGTGCAGAAGACAGGAGACGCATTAATGATGGCCACTTCTCACCTTTCCTTATATTGGACATGGAGATCGCATTGCTGCACCCTCAGGGTAGCTTCTGGTTTCCAGGTACAGGAGATGTTGGCTTTTGAGTTGTAGAAGCAGGACAGCTGGGAAGAATCTGAAAGAAATCCAACCATCAACCAAGGCTTAAAATCTTCCTACCAACATCCCCTATCCTTTACCATTTACCTTTATCCTTACTCCCATCACCAACCTTTCCACTTGGGGCATGGAATGATTTTTCCTTCTCAGTGCAAACAACTCTGTGTTTGATGGGTTCGTCATCCTCATTGAACAGATAGAAAATTGAGTCCCTGAACTGGTTCAGTGACTTGCGCAAGGCCACATAGTTAATATGTGACTGGGGGAAAGTAGAATCCAGGCTTCCTTACTCCTCTTGCAGAATTCTTTCCCTTAAGCAAAGCTATAGGTGATTTTAAGTGGCATCTACACTGAAGGTGCCCGTGGTTCATGGGGTTTGGAGTTGGAAAGCACCTTCAAGGATATCGAGTGAAACCTTTTCAATTTACAACAAAGGGGAGAGTGGCTTGGAGATCTGCTATGAATTCCTATTACTGTGGTTACAAAAATGGGATCTTTTCACTCCGAATTCAATACTTTTTTCCCCCTGGAGCACAATGGATTCAGTCATTCTGGAGCATTATGCTAGGAAGCACTAAACATTCTTCCAGTCTGTGTTCTCTAGTCTTCTCTACTCTCATGCCAACCCAGGGTCAACTTCTCAGTCTATTACAAAGACTCTTGAGTATTTAGGGTAGTCCATGACACTGAAAATTCACAACCTGGACTTTCTCCCAAGATATACCTTCAACACACACACACACACACACACACACACACACACGCACACACGCACTCTCCTGCAAAATGGATGATCAGTTTGTAGAATTAGGTCATAGAGCATGGGACTGGGAGACAGATTCCATGTCCCTGGATCGAGGCAGATGTTGAATAATGGTGCAGATCCTAAAGCCCACCTAGTCTAACCCTCTCATTTTACAGAGGAGATAATCATGCCGAGGGAGATTTAAGAAGAGGTGAAAGGCCACAAAGGCACTAAAGGTAAATTTTCCTATGAAGTTCACTGTTTTGTCCAACTACAGGATTTTCTCACCTTTCAAGGCTCCTTGGATCCAAGGTAGAAAAAGGAGGGGGAGGAAGAGAGGTAGGTACCATGGAAGAGGAGAACAGGCGGTCATACCTGCAGGGTTAAGTTGAGTATGGGGCCCCTGTAAAAGAGAAAGGAAGAGAGAATACCCCCAGTGTATTGTCACTCCACAACTCTCTTTATCAACATTATCACCTTCAAAAGCATTGTCACCTCTATTACCATCGCTACCATCATCATCAAAACTAATCGAACCAACACCTCCATCACTAACACCTTCCTGTGTGGTTCTGGTTTGTGGCTTCCTGTCAATCCTCCTCAGGTGATACAACCAACATTGGGGGGGGGGTCTTCCTCTTGTTCCCTTGGTGCAACAAGGAGATCAACTGAGCTTGCAACTCTCCGTCCTTTGCACTCAATAAATGGCAGCCCCATTATCTTTAGAAAATTACACCATGCTCTGAGTGGTCCCAAGCTTCTTTGTGGAGCAATGGCCCCTCTTTGTAATAGAAATATTCTTCAGGAGATGCCTTATGGGTAACAGTACCCAAAGAAGTCAAGTTGTGGTCATCAAGAGATGAATGATGGAATGGAGGAGTGCATAGTAGACATAAAGAGACTAATATATGATGTACTATTTGTGAATACTCTTCCTGCTTCCTCAAATTATCCTATGGTACACATGTACTTTGGTTTTATCTCATATCCACAGCACCTAAAAAAGCACCTTGTATATAGTAATGTATGCATATATGATTACATATCGATAAATATTTGCTGAATTGAATTACAGTGTTAGTCCACATTTTATAAATAAAGGTACTGAGGATTAGAGATATAAACTAACTTGCCCAGGGTCACAGGGGCTAATAATAACGATTAATATTTATATGGTCCTTTAGGGTTTGCAAAGTGCCCTATGAATATCTATCTCATTTTATCCTCATTCCAATTCTGGGAGGTGGGTGCTGACATCATCTCCATTTTATAGATGAAGAATTGAGGCATAGAGAGATTAAGTGACTTGCCCAGGGTTACATAGGCAGTAAGTGTTTAGGGGCAAATTTGAATTCAAGACTTCCAGACCCTAAGTTCAAAATCCTATTTCTGTATTACCTAACTGTTAATAAGTGTTGGGTCCAACATTCAAAGCTGGAGCCTCTGATTTTAAGTCCAAGACTCTGACCACTATTCTATGCTGGTTTGAGGACCAGAAAATCTAAAATCAAATGGTAGTAGAGATCACCCTATCATTTACAGAGAGGAAAACTGATGCCAACAGAGGGTCAATGATTTTTCTGTCATCAACTCGTAAGTAGTAGAATCAGGATTCCAAGTTCTCATGTCAATTCCAATGCTCAGACACTCTACCACACTGTCTCTTTGAAGGCACAAAAAGGAATAGAGTAGGAATGATAAGAAAAGGGCAGTGGTCTTGATCATTTGCCTCTGCCCCCTCCTATCATACTTAAATCATGTAGACTTGGGGATAGGAGAGGAATGGGGGGAATGGTTTGGAAATGTTGTTCAGCCTTTTCTAATATACTAAGAACAAAGATCCCAGAAGTTACCATCTAGATGGGAGGTTGCATAGTTAGGTCCCTAGAAACAGATGCAAGTCCTCTTGAGTTTTATTCCTGATTCAGCTGCCAATAGAGGAAGGGGTCTCGGATCAGGCCTGCTGTTCTTCTGCACCCCAGTCTTCTCATCTGGAAGAGGAAAGAGATAAGAGGGCTCAGTTCCACAGTGAACCAATTCAGATGGATTTGTGAGCTCTTCAGCTCAGCGACTCCATCCAGACATGCCAACTGCAACCCATTCATGCCTTCTAAGTAGAAGCTTTTGTGATCCCTAAAGAACTGTGCAAATGTTGGCAATTACTGTAATTATGGTCATCGCTATGATAAATCATCACCAGCATTATCATCATTGAAGTAACATGCATATAATATAGCCCTTCTGGTTTCCTCATGGCCACTTTATAAGTATTAAACCAAACACTAGAGAAAGAAAAGTTATTTACTACTACTACTACTACTACTACTA
>NW_027185720.1:12875144-12898334 GCF_028583685.1 Petaurus breviceps papuanus
TACTACTACTACTACTACTACTACTACTACTACTACTACTACTACTATTACACTGCTTTCATTAAAATCACCATCACCATCACATTATCATTTTCATTACCATAACTACCATTCCCAATATACATAACTGCCATCCCCAAAATCATCCACATCACCACTATTATATAATCTTTCCTGTTGTTATTACAGACATCCCCATCCTCCCAATGACCATAACCATCATAGTCAAGACCACCATCACATTCATCATCTTTGTCAACACTGTTGTGATTGTGGTCACTATAACCATCCCATCACAGTTATCATTTCCATTAGCATTCCCATTCTCATTGTTATTGCCATCTTCATCATCTCTATAATTGTCAGTATAAGTCATCCCATGGATCTCTTGTCCATGTCTTCCTGTGAGTTGTCCACGGGGAATTCATCTAACATGCTGAAGGCAATCTAATTTTGATATATTATTATGGATGCCAATGAAATACACAGAGGTCCATGCTTTGCTTTCATTAAAAGAAAGCTCTATTTTCTTTGGAAAACACTAGCTTCTCGTTCAAGCAAACACTCTTCTTTGTAACATTCACATTCTCCCAGGGACATCTTGTGACTTTGAGCCCTACAACACCATAGACTTCAAAGAATTAAAGTGGTGAATATGGGAAAAAATTAGGAAAAAATAATTTCACATTTTGATGAAGTAATTAGAAATCTCTCAACCCCATGGAGGCCTAATATTAGGAAGTCTCTAAGTCCTGCATAAGAACATGATAAAGTCAATGGTTTCATTCACTAGTCTAACTACTTACTGTCCTTGGGTAAGAGGCCACAAAGTTTTGTCTAAAAGAACTACTTTCATAATTGCAAAAGCATTTGTTTTCTTACCCTTGTCTCCTGACCTTGAACAGGGAATGTTTTCTTACTCTGTTAATAAATCTTGCCACTTGCATTCCAAATCCTATTTTCTCCCTTGGTTGATTCTCTTCTTTCTCCTCCCCTCCCACTCCTATGAAATGCTTTACTGATCTATTCAAAGTTGTCACAGAATGCAGCTAATTGGCTGAAGTGGGTCTGAAAGGTCACAAAAGTCACAATCTGAACCCCAGAAACGGAAATTTGTTATTGGAAAAAGCATATTCCTTAGCAGGGTAATTAATTTTTTTACTTTGAGTTTAGTCTCCTATCCTTGACCCACAGTCATCAGACCCCCATTTATAAATATATCTCTCCCAAGTGGTGGAGAGAATTCCCTGACAATCATCCAAAGGGCCATGGAGAGGTGAACTGTGGACACGAGGTGTCTGCAACTTATTATGCAAAGGAGGAATGGCACGAAGTATGGCATCAGATAGATTTTTGATTGGGGAAAAAGGGGGAGAGTAAAAATGAAATAAGAATAAGAATAATAATTCCCCTTTACTCAATGCATACTTTAAGGTTAACAAAACACTTTCCTAACAGCAACCTTAGGGAGGTGGAAATGCAAACATTATTAGCCAGTTTTCCCAAGGAAGAAGCTGAGACTCAGAGAGAGGTAATGTGGTATAAGGGGAAGATTTCTGGGTTCCAAGTCAAGGAAAATGAGTTAGAATTCCACCTTTGCATTTTGCCATCCCAAATCACCTCCCCCTATTGGAGCCTAAGCGCATGAATATAAGATCATAAATCCAGTGTTGGAAGGGACCTTAGAAGTCATTGAGTCCAACCCACTCCACCCCCATTTTACATTTGAGGAAACTGAGGCCCAGAGATAATTACAGGATCATAGATCTAGAGCTGGAAGCTCAGGGGTCATCTAGTCTGAGCCCCCCCCCCTTTGGATCAAGGAAACTGAGGTCCAGGTACATGAAAATACTTCCCCAAGGTCACACAGATGGAAAGTAGCAGAGTCAAAATTTTAACCCAGGTCCCTAAGCTCCAGATTCAGCACACTAACCATTTTGTCATACTGCCTTCCTACAAAATGAAGGGCTTGGACTAGATGACCTCTAAGGTCTCTCCTAGCCAGGGAAATTATGTTTCCACAACGTCTCAGGTCACATAGTTAATAAGGTGCAGAATTGGCACAGGAATCCCAGTGTCCTGACTCTTACATCTAATGCTCTTTCCTCCTATGCAGCCTAATTCGGATTGTTACTCCTATATGCCACAATCCACCAGGTTTGCTGCTTGAAGTACTGGTGAGGTGCTAACATCCCATTCTCTCCATAGCTGGGGACTTCGAAGGTCATGATCAGGGGTCAAACACACTTTCACAGTCTATCAGGGCTTCTCTCTCCTTGACTCGACCGTCCTCTTTTTTCCACTGCCTGACTGTCCTACAGTGTTCTATATGCTGTTTCTCTCTCCTCACTACTGCCTCCTTCTAATCAGTTCAATATGACTTCCATTTTTATCAGTCCATTGAAAACTGTTTCTCTTCAGTCACCAATAACTTCCTAGAGCAAAAATATTATGTCCATTTTCAGTGTTTGTCTTGGTGATCGTCTGGGAGCCTGCATGGTTCACTAAAGCAAGTTATGCCATTGTAAACAATTGTTTGGTTTTTTTTGGGTGGGGCTACCAAACTGGCAAATGAAAAGAATTGGTATCTATATTGTAACCATGGATTTTGGTGGCTTCCCAATATTCTTGTGGACTACATGATGAGCCAGTTAGATGAATTCAAAGACAATGAGACAAAGAGTGATGACGTATGGAGATCAGTCATTAATTAATTCATCCTCTTTTTCTGCTTTGTAGCTAAGTTGAATAATGAAGTAACAATTCCAACAGCGTGCATTTTCATAGCATTTTTAGGTTTGCAAAACTCTTTCCTGGTCCATAAAATAAGGGAATTGGGCTAGATGACCTGTTTGTTCCTCCCAGTTCTGACATATCATGGTTTGAATTAATTCTTGTTAAGCTGGAGAAAGGTGGAATGTCCCAGAGATCCGTCCTTGATCCTATTTTATTTAATATGTATTGGTGACTTGAGAGGTCCCATGACTCGTGCATAGGTAGGTGGGCTCTGTGCCAGGAAAACCTGGCTTCAAGTCCTGCCTTTGATGCTTCCTCATTGAATGACCCTGGGCAAGCCTCTAAACTTATCAGTGATCTAAGCAAGTCTCTAAGACTCCAAGTTGGGATGAAGATGCCAACTTGCATTTGGAGGGTGTTTCCCCCATCTAAGTATTCCTGATAAAATCCCAGGTCCAGCCCCAATCTCTTACCCCGATCAGATTCTTAGATGAAGGCACTGAAGTCATGTGCACAAAGCTTCGAGAGATATCAAACTGGTAGGATGACAGAATCTAAAAAAGTTGACATGCTGTTGGACGGAATTGAAGAGGAAGGAGATGAATAAGGATAGGCCCTCTACTTGGGTCCAAAAATCAGCTGCATGAATACAGGATGTGGAAAATGTGGGGAGGCAGTAGTTTGGGTATAACCACATCACTCCCCTGTGTCAGGGGTTCCTCTTGTAGACCGGTGCACAGAACATCAGAGAAAACATCAGAGCTGGGACAGCCCTGAGATATCCTTGTGCCCAACCCCCCAGATTTTACAGAGGGATTTCCTCTTCTGTAAAGTGAGGGGTTTGGAGTAGATGGTGTCAGGGATCCCATCCAGCTCTTAAGGCTATGATCCTGAGGGATCCTGAGGGTGAAGCAGTGGATGAAGTTTGGGGTTTGGAGTTAAGAAGACCTGAGTTTGAGTTTAGCTTCAGATACTTGCTAGCAGTGTGGCACTGGACAAACCACTTAACCTCTGACTACCTCAGTTTCCTGAACTATAAAATAGGAATGGCAATTATAGCATATTTTACAGTGTCATAGTTAGGATCAAATGTGATAAAATTTACAAAGTAGTTAGCACAGTGTGTGGCACAAATGAATTAATAAATTCATTTCTCTATCTATGAGTCTATGGTCTGGGTTCAAATTCAAGATCTATTCCTTACTGCCTATGCGATCCTGATCCAGTCAATTAGCCTTCATAAGCATCAGTTTTTTTCATTTGTAAAACAAAGGGATTGGATTAATGGACTCTAAGGTTCTTTCCAGTTCTAATCTATGATCCTTCTCAAGATATGCATTCTCAAAATCTTTTTGATGTATTTCTGTTGGGACCCAACCATGATGGAAAGTTTGGTTAGTCTCAGAAGAAGCTCTGGTGCCTACTTTAACCAATGAGAATAATAGGAGTTATTTGGGATGATCTGCAAAATTGGCAAAGGAAGTTTTCTTGATTCCTACTCTATGTGACATTTTTCATGTCCTCCCAAAACTCTATAAATTTTGTGTTAAATACTCAGAAAGTCATGACAAAACAGGGAAATTGATCAATGCTGGTGAAGATGTGGGGAAATTGGAACACTATACATTGTTGGTGGAGTTGATCCAACCATTCTGGAGAGCAATTCAGAACTATTCCCAAAGGGCCATAAAAATGTGCATGCCCTTTGATGCAGCAATATCACTTTAGGGTTGTATCCCAAAGAGATCATACAAGTGGAAAAAGGACCCATATGTACAAAAATATTTATAGCAGCTCTTTTGTGGTGGCAAAGAATTGGAAATCAAGAGGATTCCCTATCAATTGTGGAATGGCTAAACAAGTTGTGGCATATGAATGATGAAACTGATGCTGAGGGATGAAAGCAGAACCAGGGGAACATTTTACATAATTACAGACACATTGTATCTGTGAAGACTGACTTTGATAGACTGGGCTCCTCTCAGCAAGGCAAGGATATAAGACAACTCCAAAGGACTCATGATGGAAAAGGCCATCCACATCCAGAGAAAGAGTTACAGAGTCTGAATGCAGATTGAAGCAAACGACTTGCTCTCTCTTTTTCATTTTGTTCCTTCTTTCTCGTCGTTCATTCCATTGGTTATAATTCTTCTTTACAACTTGACTAATGTTTAATGTGAAGGTATATGTAGAACCTATATTGGATTGCATGCTGCCATGGTGGGGGAGAGGGAGGAGAAAATTTGGAACCCCAAAACTTGTGGAACTGAATGTTGTAAACTAATAGTAAATAAATTAAAAAGAAAAAAATACTCAGAAAGTCATCACACATAGAGGCTCCTGAGCCTGGCCACCCAAGGCCTCTGATTACTAGAGGGGATCCCATCACCCTCCTGGCTTCATTTGCTAAAATAATCTTTTTTTTTTTACTATTCCTCCTTACTCAGAGTTGGACCTTCTTTTTCTTCTCTTAATCACTAACATGATACCAAATCCACCATCAGTTAACAGGGAGACAGAATGCTAACTTGGAAGAAGACTATCTGAAGCCAGAGGGGCGAGATCAGATCTGGGCTCATCTACTCACTACCTCTGTTACCTTGAGTAAGGTTTCACTTTCCAGCTCTGTATAATGAATGGTTGAACTGTGACTTCCTCCTCTTTTCCTCCTCCTCCTCCTCCTCTCTTCCCCATAACACCTGGCAATTCTTTCATTCTTCCTTTGTTGACTATCACAATCCGCAATGTTGATTCCAAAACTTTCTTCCTTATCTCAAGCCCACTATACAACTTCCTTTCCTCTCCCTCTTTTCTCAGTAGAGGAATATCTTCTATGTACTCTCCCTTCTCCCCTAATCCACACCTTAGGAACTCCTTTATGTCAGCCCCCATTATCTTCTTTATTTCAATCTCTGAAGAAGCAGCTCTTCTCCTTCAATTTTCCTATTGCTTTAGATCTCATTCTCTCTTCTTTCCTCCTGGAACTTGCTTGCCTTTTCTCAACCCCCCTTGTCTCTCTTGGCTCTTTTCCAGCTGCCAACAATCATGCCTACACCTTCCCATCTTTATGAAAAGTTTCACTTGACCCATCCATGATCTGGACCTGTCCTCTTATATTTCTCTTCCTTTTCACCAACAAACTTTTAGAAAACAACAATTCTCTACTCTAATTGCCTACATTTTCTCACTTCCCACTTATTTCTCATCCCTTTGCATTGGATCTTGTGACTCCCCCCCCAATACCCCTCTCTCCAAGGTTGCCAGTGATAACCTGGTGGATGAATTCAGAAGCTTTTCCTCAATCCTCAATTTACTTAACCTCTATGCAGTTTTTTTTTTGACCCTTTCTGACATCTCCCTTTCCCTGAGAATTGTCTTCTCCTGTGAATTCTGTGACAGTCTTGGTTCTCCTCCCACCTCTCTGGATGTGCCTTCTCATTCTTTGAAAGAGTATTTGAATTTAAATTTTGGGTACATGCCAATACTCTATCTTGGATCCTTTTCTTTCTTCAACTGCTCTTAGTGAACTTTTCAGCTTTCCTTGGTTCAGTTATTCTGAATGATAATCTGGATGAAATTATGGAATTGGTCTTATTGGCCTGTAAAGTTCCTTCCAACTTCCAATGATTCCTAAATCTATATATCATCCCTCACAATCTCTCTAGAACCCCAGTCCTCCATTCCAAATCACCTCCTAGACATCTCCATATAGTCATTCAATAAGCAAGAATTTATTCAGAGTCAAGCACTGCTCTAAATAGCAGAAATACAATAAAAGACAAAACTAGTTCCTGCTCTCAAGGAGCTTATATTCTAATGGGAAGACAACAGGTAATGTTGGTGGTGATATTCAGGGTCACATAGCTAGTGCCTCATGCAGGATCTCAACCCAGGTCATCCTCACTCTCATTCTCCTTTTTGACAATAGTTCTTGTATCTGCCCCTTTCTTTTTATCAGATGAGACAATTTGCAGACTTTAAAGAATTATATGAGTTCTAGTTATCATCATCACCACCACCACCTCCACCATCATCATCATCATCTTCATCTTCCCACCATCACCCTCATTCAGGTCCTCATCACCTCTCCACAGGACTACTGCAATAGCCTCTGAATTGATGTCCCTGTCTTAAGCTTCTCCCTTTGACTACTCTTTCTCCACATAGCTACAAAAGACATTTTCTTCAAGGGCAAATGATTTCTCAACTCCATATACTCCAACGGCTTCCTATTGCCCCTAAGATCAGATAGGAGCTCTTCTAGTTTTTTTTTTCTTTTAGGAGGGGGAAAGGCAGGGCAACCGGGGTTAAGTGACTTGTCCAAGGTCACATGGCTAGTAAGTGTTAAGTGTCTGAGGCTGGATTTGAACTCAGGCCCTCTTGACTCCAGGGCTGGTGCTCTATTCACTTCGCCTGCTAGCTGCCCCTGCTCCTCCAGTTTTTAAAGCCCCAAATGGCCCCAAATCAGCTTCACCTTGATTAGGTACATTACTCCCCTTCCCATGCTCTCCCATTGCAACCAATCTGGTCTTGTGGTTCCTCAAACATTGGCTGCTGCTCCTCCCTACCCTTGCCTCTGACCTGGAATCCAGCTGAGTGGCACAGTGAGTTGAGTCCTGGGTCTGGAGTCAGGAAGACATGAGTTAGAATTCTGCCTTAGGCACTTACTAGCTATGTGACCCTGAGTAAGACATATAGTTTCTGTTTGCCCCAATTTCCTCATCTGTAAAATGGAGAAAACAATAGCATTTACCTCCCAGGACCATTGTGTAAAGCATTTAACAGTGCCTGGCACATAGTAGGTGCTTAATAAATGCTTGTCCCCTTTCCCCTCCTCAACCAAATGTCTTATAATTCCTTGTTTCTTTCAAAACTCTTCTCAGGTGCCATCTTCCATAAATAGTCTTTCTTCATCCCTCCTTAACTGCCTGTCTTGCCCCTGCCCAGGAACAAAAAAAAGTGAGCTTATATTTATTTCACATGTTCATTTATGCACATATTGTCTCCCCATAGAATGTAAGCCTCCTGAAGGCAGGGGCTATTTCATTTTTCTCTTTGTATTCCATCACCTAGTGCACTCTCTGCCATATAGCAACTACTTCAAAATTCATTTATAGATTAATTTTCTCTCATTCATCCTGCCACCCCATTGCCAGTGAACGCCCATCTCTCACCAATTTGATCTTCATAACATCTTTACCCTTCTCTCCACTCAGGCGGTCACCACCTTATCTCCAGACTTCTTCACCTCTTAACTAGGTTGGTGTCTCTTAATTGATCTCCTGAAATTAGCTGTCTCTTCTTTCCAATCAATCTCCAAACAGCTACCAAAATTTGTCTTCCCCAAATAGAGGTCTCCCCATGTCACACCCCTGCTTAAGAAGCTTCTGTGACTCCCTGTGGTCCCTAGGACAAATTATACACCTTAGTTTGGCATTTAAATACCCATACAATCTGACTCCTAAAAATATTTCCTGGCATTTTATGTTACTCACCTTCATTGATCAAGCCACCAACAAGCATTTATTAAGCACCTCCTGTGTCCAGGTCACTTCACTGGGTCCTAAAGATACAAAGATAAGACAGCTTTATGGCATGGTGGATGGAGTACAGGACCTGAGTTCAAATCTGGCCTCAGACACTTACTAGCTGTGTGACTCTGGACAAGTCACTTAACCGTATCTCTTCCCCCTCTCCAAACAAACAAAACAAAACAAAAAGATTTAAATACAAGAGGCAAACAATCCCCACTCTTGTGAATACTTTGTCCCAGACAAAGTTCTTCCTGGAACTCAACATTTAGCTCCCTATCTCTTCCCTTTCATAGGAGGTCACCCATGCCTGGCATGCTTTCCCCCATTATCTTGGACTCCTGAAATCCCTACCCTTCTTTAAGGCTCACGTCTAGGACCATCCGCTTTGAATGATTTGTAACTGATTCTTCTCAAATTACCTCGTATTTACTTGTCTCTGTGCATATCATACCCCCTCCGCAGAATGCAAGCTTCCTGAGGGCAAAGCTAGTGTTGGGTTTTTGTCTCTGTATCCCCAGAACGTGGTACAGTGCCTAAAACAAGTGGTTGTTTAATATTTGTTGAATTAATTTGACTTCTATATTTTAAGGGCCATTATAGCCAGAGTAGGGGAAGTGAGGTTTTAGAGGCAAAAACCATCAGCTTTCTCTCACCCCTGACCTGGTACTCAGAGGTTCTGTCTCTTGCTGTCCTTGGCAGCTGAGGGAAGGACATCATGGGTTTGCATCAGATTTGGGATGCCCAGGAATACCATATGAGAAATCTCTCAAGCTACCTCTTGGTCTCTTTCTCCCAGTTTGGTTCTCTGGCACCAAGTAGAACAGTCTGGTCCCTCTTGCTGGTGATAGCCCTTCAGATACTTAAAGACAGCCCTCATGTCCTCCTCTCCCTTTCACAAACTTCTCATCAGGGTTAGTTCCTTTAACCAGTCCATATGGCTTCCCGTCCCTGGCCATGCTCCAGATGGGGACTTACTGGAGCACAGTTCAGTAGGAATATCACCTCCCTTGTTCTGGACACTTCCTGCGACCAAGGAAGGCATAGCTTTGGAGGCTGTTGAGCGGCAGAGCTGACTCATCAGGAGATTACAGTCCTAGCTCTTTTCAAAACCTAACTCTCACAATTACTGGTTGTGTGACCTTAAACAAAGCACAGCCCCTCTTTGGGGTACCCTTTCCTCCTTTGAAAATGAGAGATATGGACCCCTTGATCACTGTGGTATCCTATAACCTCCAGGCTTCTACAGAGGGAAGGGGGCAGGGTTAGGAGGGAGGGTATCGAGTCATAGAGATAGATTTTGATCTCATGTGATGAGACACAAGGACAGACACAAATCCTCTGCCTCCCCCCGCCCCCAGCCATCCCCTGCCAACTCAATGGTCACAGGCTCAGAAAGGGAACCCAAGTCTTGGGGTACAAGAGAGCAAATCTGGAGGGAGGGATCCTATTCTCCCCCATTCTCCAAGTCCACCATTCCCCTGTCTGGCTGTCCCCAGAGAAAAGGAGCAGAAAAACAGAGGATGGTAATCTTTCGCCCACGGGGCCTCAGATCTGTCTTACTGCTGGGAAAGATGTGTCAGAATGAAACTGCTTAAATATGTGCCTACCATCCACCCCCTCCTTAGCTGGGAAGCATCCCCTAGCAGCCCCTCCCTTTTCTCATAGACCGTTACCTTTCCTTGTCCCTCAACATCTCCATTATTATTCTCCACCGTAGTCTGTTCTTTAAAAGGTCCCTTAGCCTTCCCTATCCCTGCTGTATCCACGTCCCCACTTCCCACCTTCTTTATCCCACTAGGCTCTGTTCCTGCCCGCTTCAAAGGTCCCTCTCCTCAAAGAACAGAGAATATAAGACCACTGGTTTCTGGCTGGATGGCATCTTAGGGGATGACATCATCCCAAGATCTCAGAGCCTGAAAGGGGCCTCATCAGCCATCCAGTCCAACCCATTCCTGACCAAGAATCCCTTCTGACACACCCACTCAGTGCTCATTCAGTCTCTGCTCAAAGATCTCTAATGAGAGAAAACCCATCACCAGCTCTCACGGATGGGAAGTTTCCTAATATAAGTCAAATTCTCCCTCTTTTCAGACTCCTAATTCTGCTCTCTGTAGCCAAATAGAACATATTGACCCTATCTCCAAAAGGGCAGCCAGCCCTCTATATATCTGAAGGCAGCTCTCCCTCACCTAAGTCTTCCCTTCAGAATCAGCATCTCAGTTTCTCCAACCCATCCTCATCTGACAAGAGCTCCGTCCTCACCATTACCATATTTGCCCTCTTCTGAACACCCTCCAGATTATAAGAGAATTGGAAGGGAGCTCAGAGGCCAACCAAAGATCTCTTTCTAGAATCAATGCTTTTTCCAGTATTTTAATGACCTTTCTGAAATGGATTCCAATCCAAACATTACTGTTCCAAATCCTATATATTTACAGAGAAGGAAACAGAGGCTCAGGGTGGTCCTAAGTTGTATCAGAGGCAAGATCTGAACCCAGGTTATTTGTTGCCAAGTTCAACACTGTCGGCCCCCCACAATGGCCTGGACCCCTGGAATTTCCTTCCCCACACCTCCCTTTTCCTTCTCTCCCCTCTCCCAAAGTCCAGCACTTCTGCCCCCACCTCATCTTCCCTCCCTCACCTTGTCCTCTTTCAGGAGGCTACCTGCCCCAGACTTACCTCCTCCAGCTCCCCAGGCTTGGCTACCTTCTACCTCAGAAGCTTCCCCCTCTGCTGCCTCTTTCAGGGACACAGCCCCTACCAGGGCCACCAGAGGGGACAAATGTACTCTGAGGCAGGGACTTCTTGGGATGAGAGGAGATTCCCAGAGAGGACAGGTCACTTTCCCTTAGGTGGCCTGAGGAGGGAGGCAGGACCTTGTCAGCAGCCTGCCACTTTGCTCTAAGGGCTCCATGCACTGGCCTGGCCCAGGGCCTCCAAGTCTGAAAAGGCAGCTACCTGGGCAGAGACTAAAAATCCCCCAGGCTCAGCCCACTTCCTGTGGTGACTGGGGGAGGGGGACAGAGGTGGGTGGAAATTAGGCTAAGTATGAAACTGAAGAGAGAAACCAGGTATCAGATAGAGATCTCCCACAGCCTGAGCACACATCCCACATTCATGGGCACATATGTGTATACACATACCCCGTCCTGGATGGAAGATTGGATTGTGCCTCCCAGGAAAGGCCTCCGCAGGCCTCAGTTCTTTAAACCACAAAATCCTGCACTCCCCCTAACATATATACACATACCATCTAACGCAGGAGTCAAATACACTATTAACACACACTGTCACACATTGCCATATGACTACACACACGTACATACATGTAGCCAACAGCCAACATTCTCATAACACTGTGGGCTACAAAGGACTCTTCATATGTAATCTAATCTGGAGCCCTGTCATGTAGGTATGGCAGCTGACTTACCTCCCATTTTACAAATGAGGAAAATGAGGCTCAAAGAGGGAGAGGTCTTGGCCATGGTCACACAGCTAGTAAATATGGAAGGCAGAATTAGAACTCAGTAACACAGTGACATAAAGGTCACTTTCATTGACAAATACTGGCCCATGTGTGTATCTCTCTGTGTCCCCTTCTTCATATGTGTGTAGATATGTACACATGTGTATATATGTATATACACAATGCATGAACTGCGTAATGTATATAGAGCGCTATAAAAATGTCAGCTATTATTAATATTGTTATTATTTCTTAGATCAAGCTCCAGGACAACCCAAATGCCCATCTCAGAACTTTTCTGTTTTCCCAGACACACTACCTGGATAAGGCCCCCTTTGGGGCCTTAAACAGAAGAAGTATTCAATAAGTCAGTGCTTATTAGAGTAGTCTTTGGTGGGCCGAGTCCTTCTTTAGATGGTATAAGGGGAATTCGGAGGAAGGAGTCCCTGCCCTTAGAGAATCCCTGCTCCTACTGCATCCAGGGCCATCTCCAGTTATCCTAATCCATACCTGGTCAATGGACCTAGCTGACTCTGGAGGAGAAAGTGAGGCTGGTGACTTTGCACAGCCCTCCCTCACTTAAATCCAATTCACTTGCAAGTCATGGCATCACCTCCCTGAAGCCATGGTCCTCTTTGAGAACAAAGCACAAAAAACAACATGGGATGGGAGGAGGAGAGGGCAAACTCAGCCTCTATCCTTGGGAAGTTCTGAACTGAGGATGTGAGATATCCCGGCTGTGGTCCTCACAAGAGCTTTCACTCTGATAGGACACACCATTCTCAGAGAAGTGGGGGCGGGGATGGCTGTTTGGTATCCTGCTCTCCCATTGGGCCGGGGATTGTGCTTCCTGCATAAGGTGTGGAGAATAAGAGGAAGCCCTGCTGCATGGTTCCAAGTTCTCCCCAGGCCACCCCACCCTGTCATGTTTGTGTGGGTAGGGTCGGTGCCCCTCTTTCATCATAGATTTAAAGGTATCTGAAGATGCCTCTAGCTATGGATTTCATGACTCACAGCAAAACCGACTTAGAACAGAAATGAATGGGCCTCCGCTTTTCATAGACAAACACAGCAATACAGAATGTCAGCCTTAGAACAGGGAATGTCAGAGCTGGGAGGAGCCTTAGTGGTCACAGAGTCTCCTTTCCCACCACCACCTCTTAGAAGTAGCTGTCTGAGGGCAAGGACTGCCTTATTGGCTTATGTCTTTCTGGTTCCAGGTACACAGTAAGCACTTACTAAATGCTCTCTACCTATCTGATCCACCTTTCTCTTCCTATTTATAACACCCTGTTTTTATCAGCTCTGTCTATCCCGTTATACTACTACTAGACTATACTATCTAATAGTTTACTAAATAATGAAGCTGTATAAGACAGTTTGGTGGCATTAGAGCATTGGGACCTGAGTCAAGACTTGAGTTCACATCCAAACTCAGATATTTTCTGGATATTTGTTCCTTGCCAAGTCATTTTAACCTCTTTTTGCCTGTTTCCTCATCTGTAAAATGGAGGTAATAATAACATCAAGCTCTCAAGGTTGTCGTGGGGGTCGAATGAGATAATCGTAAAGGGCTTAGCACAGTGATGGACACGTAGTCAGCATTATGAAAGTGTTAGCTATTATTATATGATGCCATAGAGAGGCATCAGTGACAGAGGTGATGGGTAACTGGGGTTCAAGTCCTAATTACTTGTTGTGTAACCTTGAGCAAGTCACTTAACTTCTTAGTACTTCAAGCAACTCTGGAGAGAGAGACAGAGAGAGAGACAGAGAGAGAGACAGAGAGAGAGACAGAGAGAGAGAGACAGAGACAGACAGAGACAGACAGAGACAGAGACAGACAGACAGAGAGAGACAGACAGAGAGAGAGACAGAGAGAGACAGAGAGACAGAGAGAGAGACAGAGAGAGAGAGAGAGAGACAGACAGACAGAGAGACAGAGACAGAGAGAGACAAAAAGATAGAGAGAGAAGGAGACAGACAGAGATAGAGGAGAGACAAAGAGAGACAGAAACAGAGGAGAGAGACAGACAGAGACAGAGAGAGGAGAGAGAGAGCACACTTATTAAGCACTTTCTGTATGGCAAGCACTGTGCCCTCAGGTAGCTTACATCCTAAGACAGTAAGTAGAGGACCCAGATGGCAATCTGCATTAGTGGATGGTTCCTTTCTGGAGCTCCCCTGCATGGGTGGAATCCCAGCTCTGGTGGACACCACTCTGTCCCCTATGTAGGACTATGCTATAGTGGCAGGCAACAAGGTATTCACCACCTTCTTGTGGGAGGGACTATTTTCATGTGGTTTGTATATTATCCAGTAAACTGAGTGTGAGACAATGTGTCTGTTCCTTGAGTCTGACTGGTCCTTTACTTTGTTGGGTGATGATGAGCTTGGCCACACAATACTCCATTGGTGTTTCTTCTACCATTTTATACCACACAATTCAAAGCTATGCCTCACCATGATTTCCTTCACTGTAGGGTATTGGAAAAGGGGGCTGGCATAGGGCAAGACTTTTGAATTCATTGAAATAAAAAACTCCCAGGTGAGAAAACTCCCTTTCCCTATGCAGGTGTGCATTCTCTCCAGTCTTAGAGAGTTTAACTAGAGTAAGAATGTCAAACTCAGAATGATCCCTGCAGCTTGACTTATTGACTTAGAAAACATTTGTATTTTCATTTATTCTGTGAAATATTTATCAATCACATTTCAATCTAGTTTGGGCCACACATGGTGGTCTCCTTGCAGCCAAGGGACTGTCTTTGATCCTTCTGGTCTACAGCACTGAAGAGCTAAGTTACTTTTCCAGGTTCATATAATCAGTGGGAGTCAGAGGCAAGACAAGATTTGAGCCCTGGTCTTCCTGACTCAGAGGCTGGTTGTCTAGCCATTCTGACATGCACACACACACACACACACACACACACACACACACACACATTATATTATTCTTTACTGGACTAAACTGAAATATACCACACTCTTTATTGCTCCATTATACTTATAATGCTGTATGGGTTAAGTGGTACAGTCCATAGAGCACCATCCCTTGACCTGAGGAGGACCTGAGTTTAAATCTGGCCTCAGATACTTACTAGCTATGTGACCCTGGTGTAGCAGCAAGCACCCCCAAGCGTCCTCAGGGTTTGCCACTCATACAGGTTCTTGGATATGCTTTGTTAAAGGAAAGCAACTCAAAATGGGTTAACAAGCTTACTTTAATCAGTCAGACATATATCATTTACCTTGTTCAGGGGAAAAAGGTCAGCACCCCGAACTTCAAAGCATACAGGCAGAATTATCAAGACAGAAACAGATCAAGTAGACAGCTTTCCAAACTGTCCTACCATTACATCCATACCCAGTCAACATCTGGGTTTCAACATCTGGGTTTTTTCAAAGCCGGGGGACTCTCAACAACGGCTTCCCAGAATTCAGATCAAATCACAGAACACTTCTCAAAGTGAGTCCCAAAACAAAGCCACACATCAGGGCTTATATAGCCTTCTCCTAGCTCAGAGAATGTAACAACCTTATTGACCCACTGGCCAATCAAAAAGTATCTACTGAAAAACAAGCCTCCCTCCCCAGGCTTCAGGTGCACTTTAGCCTAGGGGCAGGGAAGATTTTCCAAATTTGCATTCCCATTACACCTGGGCAGGTCACTTTACCCTGTTTGCCTCAGTTTCCTCATCTGTAAAGTACACTGTAGAAGGAAATTGCAAACCACTTCCAGTATCTTTGCCAGGAAAACCTCAAACGGAGCACGAAGAGTCAAACACAACTGAACAGCAGCAAGATCTATGTAAGCTAAGCTGTGGAAAAATCCACTCCCCTTCATTATGCCCTTGAGGTGTTTGGAGAGATGTTCGTAAGTTTGTTCTTGCTTTATCTCATAAATAAATATCCCCTTGTAAAAATTAATTTGATATTAAGTAATTAAATGGAACTGGAGTGCTGGTTACCAGGACCTTAAAACTGAGGAAGGAAAGATGGCCAGTGGGGACTCAAGATGGCAGAGAAGAGACTCCCAATGCCTTCAGAGTAACTGAGACCCCTGAAGGGCTAAAATGAAAGTGGCATTATCCTGCAAGAGTGGGGCCACAATCAATCATATTACATATTGAATTTATTGCACTGTGGAAAACAATACTATACTATAATTTACTGAGAGGCAAAATCTGGTGGCATTAACCCAGTTTTCATGCTACCTTTATTATGTGTAGCCTTTAACACCACAGATCACCTACTCCTAATCATTCTCTCCTTGGTCTTGGCCTCTGGGATATAGCTCTTACTGTGCTCTCCTCCTATCCAGCTGACTTCTCTTTCTCCATCCCCAATTGTGGGCCAATCATCCTTCACCTACTATCTAATGGTGGGTGCTCCCTAAGGCTCTTGTCCTGGCCCACCTTCTCTTCTCTCTCTCAACACTCTCTCCATGTCTTTGGCAGATCCAATGGGTTTTAAATATCACCTCAGTTCAGATCTCTATACCCATCCCTGAACTCTCTCCCAACTTCCAATCCTGTATCTCTGCTGGGATGTCCTGGAGGCATCTCAGACTCTATAGAACCAAAACAGAATTCATTATCTTCACCTCTAAAGTTCATTTTACTTTATTCTACCCTGCTTTATTTTTGATAAAAATGACAAAAAAGACAACATCATAACCTTCCTCTCCCCTCCTCCCTCCCACCCCGGTATTGCCACTTTCTCACCTCCCACTCAGTCTTCATAGTCTGGTTGTGCCTCCAACTACTCTCCTCCAAGCTTCTCTATTAGGTCATTAACACCTTCCTCATTCTCAAACCCAGTCGCTTTCCCCACTTCCCATCCTCTCTCTTTGGCTTCACACTTGTACAGTTCTCCCCTTACCTCTCTGACAATTCCATTTCTAATAATAACTAGCATTTATATAGCATGTAAAGGTTTGCAAAAATACTTCTAAATATTCTAATTTTATCCTCACAACAATCCTAGGAGGTAGGCTCTCTCTCTCTTCTTGTGTCTCCTTGTTCTCTTCCCAATCCCTGGAGGTAAATATGCTAATGTACTCTAACTTAGAATGGAAAGGGCCCTGGATGCCATCAAGACCAATCATCTCATTTTAGAGGTAAGGGAATTGAGTCACAGGGTGAATTACTCAGCTAGAATGTGTCTGATGTAGAATTTGAATCCAGACCTCCTTAATTCCATGCCCAATGATTCAGTTTGGCTCATTAAATATTCATTAAGCACCTACTATGACAGTCCTTGCCCTCAAGGAGCTTAGAATCTAATACACAAAGGAAGCTAAAAAGTGGTGAGGGGATGGAGGAGCATGATGTTCATGGAGTTGAAACCAAGTAGAGCTGCTACAGGAAAATGAAGAGGACTCCATCCACTTCGCCACTTAGCTGCCTAAAACCAATTAACTAATCAATCAATTAAAAACATTGACTTAGATCATCATAGGTTAGGTACTATAGTCATTTCTGGAGATACAAGGACAACAATGATGGTACATATTGCCCTTGAGAAGCTTATATTCTACTAGAGGAGATAACACACATTTATTCATCAGTCATCAAGTCAACCATGCTTGGTACAGCTGGGGATATGCAAACAAAAGTGAAAGCCTCTGACCCCAGGGCACTTAAATCCTTCTGGGCAGCTGCACACAATGTCTAAGAAATGAGTACCAGGTGATTTCAGGGTGGAGGTGACAGTTAATGATTTGGGGAATTATGAATGCCTCTTGAAGGAAGTGGTATTTGAGCTGAGTTTTCAAGGGACATAGAGGTTCCAAGAAGTGGAAGAGAGGAAGGAAAACACCTTAGTCATTGAGAACTGATTCTACAAAGGCACGGAGGTGGCAAGTGACCAATCTACCTGAAGTGCTGTGATCGTAATGGAAAGTAACATGTAATTAACCTGGACATTTAGGCTGAATCTTGATTCTGAATAGCTTCCAATGAGAGTTTTTATCCTGGGGTAATAAGAAGCTACCTTCAGCAGGATGGGAACATGGTCAGATCTGTGCATTAATAATACCTTTATCAGTTTGTGGTTGTCCGCCTTCCATTGTGGAACAGGACCAATGACATCAGCAGGGCGATGTCTGCACTTGCAAGTGAATTGGATTTGAGTGAGGCAGAGCTGTGCAAAGTCATCCATCAGCCTCATTCTCTCTTCCAGTCTTTGGAATCCAGTGGCAAGACATGAGTCAAGACCGGTTATTTGGAGTGTGGGTTGAAGAGGGGAGATACTAGTCACAAGAAAGGCTTCCTTGTAGGAGATGGTAATGAGCAGAGCTTTAAGGAGAGCCAGGAATTCCTAGAGGGGGAAGGAAGGAGAGAGTGCACCCCAGGAATCGGGAGAAACCATGATAAGGCACAGAGTCAAGAGATGGAATGTTGAGATCATAGAACAGCAAACGGCCAGCTGGACCAAAATTGTAGCTTGTTAACTAGAGAAACACAGCAAATCTATAGGGAAGAGAAGAGACATTTCAACTTCATTGTAGCATGGAGGTGTATAATGGAATCATCAATGATTATACTTAGTTTCTTCAGCTGATAGAAGATCTCATCGGTAGGGGGTTACTCTTCATTGGTGCAGAACACACTCTAGCCCCCTTTCCCCATCTTGTGTGATTCCTATCTGTGTTGTGCCATAAATTGTCCAAATAGCTTCTAACTAACATAGTGGTGGATTTCCGCCAAGCCTATAGTGATGTATATAAGCTATCAGATTGCCTACACTCTCAGGAAGGGAAAGGGGGAGAGGAGAGATAGAATTTGGAACTCATAACCTTTTTTTAAATATTAAGAACTGTTTGAACATGTAATTATGGGAAAATAAAACATTTTATGTATACATATTATGATGGTTGTGAGGGAGAGAATTTGTAACTCAAAATTTAAAAATATATATAAAAATTTATATAACTGGGAAATATTTAATGAAATAAGATAAAAACAATCAAAATATGTTGTTATTTCAATACAGTTGACTTCCTTTGTAATTGTATGTATTTGATTTTATGCATTTAGAACCATTAGTACTTCGTACAAAGCACTTTTCTCATACCAAGTTGAACAAAACATTTTAAGGAGCTCAGCGAGCAGAGGAGATTTTTTTTCCAGAGACCTGGAATGCTAAGGGAGATTGGACACCAAGCAGGGATTGGCTGGAGCTAGCTCGAACTAACTCTGAGAGCCAATTATTCAATTTTCAGTACAAGCAATCAACGCCTTGGGAAAACTGGCAAGCGCTACTCGTCAGGACTTGATTTACTCTTTTGTTGATTGTCCAGGTTCTAGGAAGTGATGGAGAAAATTTTAATAATACAAATTAAACTTAAAAGTGTGGCATCACACAGTTTGTTTCCAGAGAGCTGATTGCTAAGCATTTACCAGTAAGCCCCAAACTCCAATGAAGCAGATCAGGGAGACCTCTTGGAGTGGATTGAAGGACCTGAGGAGGGCGAAGAGAGGCAAAATCCAAAGGTGTGACCTCTTTGGAGGGGAAAGATAAATCAATGAGGGGAGACTTGGACAAGGAAAATGGTTTATTTTTAGTGACAACTAGTGAGCTTTGCCCTGATCTGGGGGAAGTGCCAGATAGTAAAAAGATGGACTTACAAAGCTTGGCTTTGTCATTAATTCACTAGGTGACCTTGAATGGTTTTCTAGCCATGAACTTGGTACAAGTCATTTGGACTCTTCAAGATTCTGTTTTCTCATCTGTAATACATATGAAGCAACTGGACCAGATGATCTATTAGGTCTCTTGTGGCTCTAAAATTCTATGCTTCTATGAAACCCCCCAATTGGATTTATCATCTCACTCAAGCTAGACCAAGCTGGACCCTGCTGGGTACCTCTTGTAGGCTCACTAAGAGTGAGTGGGGTACTCTTAGCCCATAGGGAAGCAGGATGTAGTTTTGGCCCCAGGATGGTGGCTGTCACGACAATCACCTCAGGACAGAGGAAGTAGAAACCTAGCTCGAAACATGAAATAAAGAAATCACCACTGTTTTCCCCACCCTCCACCTTTACCCTTCTCCACCCTGACCACATATCCCTTTCAAACTGCTTGAGGTTTCAGGTAGGGGAATGAAGAAAAAAAAAGAAGTTATAATATCACACACAGCACCATCTAATTTGCAAAAATCTTTGCCTCACCTCTAGGGGGTGAGTAGTGTAAGTTTTGATCACATCCACTTTGCAGATGAAGAAACTGAGTCCCAAGTGACTTACCCAAGCTCACTTGACTAGAACTCAATGCATCCATGTCTCAGATCTATGTCTTCTGATTTTAAATGCAGGGTGCCTTTTACTAAATCTGTGGGGAAATTGGGGGAGGGGAGAAAGAAAATAGGAGGGAAGAACAGAAGATTAAAGATGAATTCTAAAACACTGGCACTTGTTCAGGAATAGGGGGGAAAAGAATTAAAGCTTCTAGAAGAGACACATCTCTGCTCCTGCCTTCACTCTGAATAAATTCTGTGCAAGGCTATCTCAGGAGAGGTAAATCACAGACGTAATTGGGATGGGAGCAGATTTATCTGTACCCACGGCCAGTTAAAACCTGTTTGGGATAATGAATGACTTGAAATGTATTTTCTCTCCCTTAGCTAGAGACCACATCCTGTTAATTAGCAATAGCAAATTTGTTGATTGATGTCTTTCCCCAACCTGGCTGCCAGACCCTCGAGTAGCCCATAGCTAGGGGTGAGGCAAAGAACTCACTTCTCCTCATTGACCTAAGAATCAGCACCCAATGCCAGTTCAGGGGAATACAGTTCAGAATCAGAGCCTCAGAGAATGAGGGGTCACTGTGAGGGCTGATGTTACCCTCATAGACTCTTCCTTCGGTAAAACCATAAAAAGCATGGATAAGTGCAGTGGTGTGTTGGTTAATGTTTAACAACCAGCTCTTCCTGGTAAAAAAAAAATGTGCATATAACACACTTTCAAGTTTTTAAAGTGCTTTGTCAATATTTTCTTTATCACTTTCCTAAGTCTAGACAATCAGCAAAGCAAGCCCCAATTTGTAGCTGTTGCTGATCTCTAGAGGTGTAAATGCTCATACAGAAAATTTAACAATCAGCTTTCCCGGTCCCATCTGACTCCATCATACTTCTGCATGGGTGTTGCGGGAGAATGAACCCAACTTGACTCTGTGTTGGTGTCACTACACGCATTTGATAATTCATTCCTCTCCAAGACTGAATTCCAGACTTCCTCCACCATGCCCCATCTTCATACTGAAGCCCCTGCCTCCCATCAGATGGTGCCTCCCCAAAGCTCCATTTATGGAAGGTGTCTAGACTAGCCCCGTCTTCCCCACCCCCTTTTAGCTTCTTTTCATTTAATGTGCTATTCTACCGGATTAGAAGGTAAGCCACTTGAGGGCAGGACTGTCTTTGCTTCTACTCGTATTTGTATGTCCATGCTCAGCAGAGTGAGCTCTTAATAAATGTTCATTGACTAACGGACTGAACAGTCGGGCTCAAAGCATACTTCAGAGTTTGGGAAGGTAAGATTTGGGGTGTTATCCGGAATGAGGAGCATGTGCAGGCATTTGACTTTGCATATCTCTGCACTGTGATGTGCTCATTTCCAGTCAGACCTCAGAAGTGACCTATATCCTTCAAGCAAACACACACCTGTAAATGATCTATTATCTGAATGAATTGTCTCATTTAAGTAACTTACATCTTGGTAACGATTTAAGATTTAGAAGTACAAATAGGAATCTGGTGCATGGGCAGAGACCCCATCATCTTGGCTCAGATAGCCAAGGACTAATGATAGAGGGGTTTTGTTGTCAGTCATTTCAGCCATACCCAACTCTTTTTGACCCCATTTGGGGTTTTTCCTGACAAAGATACTGAAGGTGGTTTGCCATTTCCTTCTACAGCTCATTTTACAGGCAAGGAAACTGAAGCAAACAGGGGTAAGTGATTTGCCCAGGGTCACACAGCTGGTGTCTGAGGCCAGGCTTGAACTAAGGTCTTTCTGATGCCAAGCCAAGTGCTC
Source organism: Petaurus breviceps papuanus (assembly GCF_028583685.1). NCBI lineage: Eukaryota > Metazoa > Chordata > Mammalia > Diprotodontia > Petauridae > Petaurus > Petaurus breviceps. The sequence continues at coordinate 12,896,915 of NW_027185720.1, forward strand.
TATCCACTGGTCCATCTAGCTTGCTTTGGATAGTGGTCTCCATCTGAGTCAAGCTCATGGGGGAATATTCCCATGTTCCAGATACCCATTACAAGAAGCACTTTCCTTATAATAACCCTTTGAGGTAGGTTGTAGAAGGATTCTTATCCCCATTTTACAGAGGTGGAAACTGAGGTTCTTTGGGGTTAAGTGACTTGCCCATGATCACGGGGCTGCTAAGTACTTAACATAGGAGAAATCTGATGCCAAGTCCCTTGTGAGCCTGGTGAAGTGGCCTCGCCTTTACATAACCCTGCCTTCCCAAACAGTGACCTGAACTAGGGACACTAGAATTGTGGGCACCTCACACCAGACTTGTTTGCTGGACCTTATATAACCAAGGCTACAGCAATAGTTACATGAGATGAACTCAGCCTTCTTCTATGTGCCTCTGTCTCCACTATCACAACCCTGTCCCCTATAGGTTTTTAGAATATCAGAGATGAAGGGGTCATTAGAAGAGGGAATGTTAGAGCAGGGAGGGGCCCTAGAATAGGGAATGTCAGGGCTGAGAGGGCCCTTAGAACCCCCTCATGTTACACATAAGAAAATTGAGCAGTTTGGTGAAATCTACAGACAGCTTTTCAGAATAAGGTTTTTAAAATACATGATATAAAATACACTATTTTATAAAGGAAACTAAATATACTGAAATGCTTATAATTTTTTTAAGTCCGTAGAACAAGGTTAAGAAACCTGTCCAAATAATTTTCAGAAAGATTTTGTGGCGATGAAAAAAATCAGCAGTTAGGTCTATAGTTGCTGAGATATTCTTGACTTTCACTGGGGAAGGGAGAGGGATCAGAATCATGATGTCCACATGGAAGCAGCCAGACATACCAGACAGGGTATTGGGCTCTAGGAAATCTAGAAAGAGCTAGATTCGAATCCTACTGCTGGCACTCAGTTCTAAGATCCTGGGCAGCAAGTCAGTAATAGTGGAATGACTCAGGGAAGTGTACCAAGCCACAGATGGAGGGAGGGAGGAGGAAGTGCCACAGATCCTTTACATATGGTATTAATATAATAGGCCCATGATCTAATTATCTTATCCTGATACTTTCTTTCTAAATTTCCATCTTATCTTTCTTCTTGTAAACCTGAGATACTGCACTTTGTGACCTCACAGATCTGGAAATGGGGGATGGAAAGGACAGGAATGATGAAGCAGGGGAGCCAGAATCCTTCAGTGATGGTGACCCTAGTGGAAGGCAGAGAATCTAGCTATGGACCCAGGGAGCCAGTCCAGCTAAGGGACTGGAAGGTTAGCGGAAGGCACAGAATCTAGCTATGGACCCAGGGAGCCAGTCCAGCTAAGGGACTGGAAGGTTAGTGGAAGGCACAGAATCTAGCTATGGACCCAGGGAGCCAGAATCCTTCA